>NC_056734.1:491754076-491956576 GCF_019279795.1 Protopterus annectens
CAATGAAATGAATATAGCAGAGGCAAACTAGAAATAGTCCAGGATGCTATCACACAGGATATACTCTCTTCCAAAGTCATTGGAAATGCAGCCAGTCCAAGGAGTAAAGGACAAAGGCTAGGAGAGACAGTAGTTAGAATACTGTTGGAGTGTGAGATAATGCTGAAAATAGTCTATCAATAGACAGCAATCCATTCTTTTCAGATCAGCAGAAACACTGGATCAGCTGTCAGCTGGCTATCAGAATGCTAACACCAGTTCAGCAAACCTGGGGAGAAAAAGCTAATGGTTGGTTACCAAATCTGAAACAGTTCAAGGACTGGGGCAAAAAATGAAGAGACTAGCAAGGAAAAAAAGGATAAGCAGGCAAAAATCAAGGCAGATAAACTAGGAGAACTAATTTCAGGTAAGTGGAAATATAATGTGGTAGTTTCAAAGTTTCCCACAGTTCAATGGTGTTCAATGGGTAAGTGAGAAGATAAGTATAGCACTGTAGTACAGTGAAAAATACTGACTGCCTGACTAAATATGCATCCTTACAATGTAGAATAATACAAGAAATACAACTAAGGCAAACAACTGAACAAGTATTAAAAATGCAAAAAGCCAGCTCCACTGGAATAGAGGGATAAAACCATAACTATGTCGCAGGCAGTATGAATCTGACAAGCAGCTCACGCACCATTGGAGCTGGTCTGGGGAGAGGAGAGAAATGATGAGGCATAGCCTGTATGACCCTTCACAGGAGGAAGGGGGCTGCATTGTCTCTATGGCTAGAGCACTGGTGAAGGCTGAGTCATGTTGGGGGATGCAGCCTACAAGGGGTCAGGGACACTTGATCACATCGCACACTAAGGCTTATTGAATGACCCCCTATATGACTGGACATACACAGGAGAGGCTAGGTCTTAATTCAGGAAACTCCAGTTTTCCATCATCCTGATGGCACCTACTCCCAGCTAGACTTTTGATCCTGAGAATGAATGCATTCAAGGGGTCTTGCCAAAGGGAAGAGATGGGTTTAAAGATCAGTCAGTTGGGTAGGACTCAAGGTCAGCACTAGAGACTTCAAAAAGTCAATGTAAAACTTACATTTTTACAGAGTCTGAGAAAATGTTTGATACAAGATCTGCAAATCTAAGTTAATCCAAAACAATATGAAACAAAATGAGACAAATTTCAAAGCTATATTCAAACAATTGAGTGTTCTTTCTATAAAAAAATATGTTGTTTATTACTTACCAGTTCAACTGTATCCCTATTATTAATGTTACAATTTATAGGGTAAACTTGTACTGGAACAAGCATTTCATTAACTAATATTGTAAACAGCATACATAGATAAAGATGTAACCACAAAGGTCATTTTTTGGACAGATTTGGTTTGTACAGTATATGGTCTCCATATCACAATCTCTCTATTTAGCTATCTCTCATGTAATTGTCACTTTCATTTACAGTAATTGTGCTAGTTATTTATTTATTTACTTTTTGCATGGCTAGATTATTTGCTGATATAATTTGAGTATGTTGTCACTGCATTACATCCCTTAAAGTTGCTGTGGGGAAAAAAAAAAAAAACATGTTTGATCAGTAAACAGAAAAGAAAGAAATATAAAACCAAAATTAAATGTGAAAACTATTTTTCTCTACAGATAGAAATTAAATGTGATGTAAGGTCTGAGAAAAAAAAGTATTTACAAGTCATAGTCAAATCAAGGCAAAGGAGCTACAAGGCTGAAAGTACAGGATTTCAGTTACACCAGAGATTTTTTTTTTTTAATTTTAAAGTTCCAGAAATTTCTACTGCAGTCACTAGAAACATAATTTCTCAGACGGATTTCACATTAATTTTAGTTGATAAAAATACTCCACAACCATTACAGTCTTTCTAAAATGTCCTTTTTTTAATTTCTCCAGGTCTTTTGGGTTTCTAATACCATGACTAGAATGGACCCCATTCCTAAGCCAAAGTACAATTAAAGTTCATGAAATCAGTATTGTTTCAAACTTTGATGTCAGTGAAAAGTGCTCTTCGGAGCACCCGCAATGTGCCCAGTAATGACTCCTTCTGCAATTCATATAGAGTTACATGGATTGGTAACATATCTAAATATGATTGTAGATGCTTTTTTTATAAAACCCGTTGCTCCTACTACTATTGGAACTGTCTGGGTACCTTTCTTCCACATTACTCTCGTTTCTGCCTGCAGATCCTGATATTTTATGACTTTGTGTCTCTCTGTACTCAAGACACTGTAGTCACTGGGTGTGGTGATTTCAATGATCAATGCTACTCTTGTCTTCTTTTTCTTGGGCCACTATATCCAGTTTTCTAGCATCTATCTTTTGAACTGTTGGTAATGGATGATCCCAAGTGATGTAGACTTCATCATTTTCTATGATGCTTTGTGGCTCATGTTTCCAGTGTTTTTCAGCCACTTCAATACCATAATGTCTGCACAATCCCCAGTGCAACAGTCTTGCCACATTTTTATGCCTTTCAGTATACAGTCCTTCTGCCATTAGTATGTCGCAACCAGCAACGAGGTGTGCAACTGTTTCCAGTTCGGTTTTACAAAACCTACATTTGTCTGTTTCTCCCAAATGTTCAATGGACTTTATAAACCAACGTGTATGCAGCTCACTATCTTGGGCCGCCAATATTAACCTTTCATCTCTTGGTTTGAATTCGCCTCTCCTTAACCAATTGTGTTCATTCCTGATCAACATGAGGTTCTTCCGGAAGTTTTCTATACGTGCAACTATATTTATGTTTCTTACACAATTCTGCCTTCTCATCTGATCCTTCACCTTATATGCTTTCTTTTGTTTTTTGGCATATTCAGTTGCTGCCTGATTTTTATCTACTTCTGGTTTGATTTCCATTCCTGCTTGACTCCGATATACTTCTTGGTTAAGCAGAGAAGTCATCTTAGATTTATTCTCCTCATGTTTCAGAACTTTCCTACATTTGGGTCTTGTGAGGTCAGCAGATGTGTGTGGAGTCCCACAATTGCAGATCTGTACATATAATCAATTTCAAGGAGGCCCATCCCTCCTTCGGAACAGGGAATGTATAATCTTGGTATGCACTGATTTTTATAAATCATTTGGTGAGCATGGAGCATACTTCTTGTTTTCCTATCTAATCTATCCAATAAATGTTCCAATATGACCTTTCTGATGCTAGCAAAAATGTTAGCAATGAAGAAAGATTGGAGATAAAGCAAAACACACTGCTATTACCACATATTTTTAAATATGTTTCCTTTTGCCATCAAAACACAAGCAAATATAAATAACATATAACCAGCAAGTTTCATGACATAATCATTTACACTGCCTAGGAAAGGCAACAAAATGACAGCTTCAAATGGAAAATGTTTGTTAAACAGGTACTAGAAAATGAAGTGCTGCATTACTTACAATGCAGTACTTGAAGACAGCCATAAATTATTAACTTGTCAAAATGTAATAACTAAATTTATGACTGTGTTTACTTTTTGTGAGGTTGGCTTTGCCTCCTGCTGTGTTTGCTCTGCCTTTTTGGTTTTCATGCTGTTTACATTTAGCATTAGCTGCTCAAGATTCAAACCACACTGCTCATGCTCAGTTCCTCATAGTGTACCAGCCTCTCCATTATCCACTGTTTAAGCTATCATTTCTAATGCTTCACCGAAGAAGTGGATTCTCATTCCCATGCCTTATTAGTCGGCATTTCATGGCATTTAAAAAATAAGCATAAAAGGCAACTCAACCCCCTAATGTTCTGTACTTCATTCACTATTTTGCTCACTATAATAACAGTTTTGTAGTATGTGGAGTGCACTGATTATGCCCCAGAATTATAAATAAATAAATAAAAAGCTGTTGCAAAACCTAATTATAGCAGCTTTTAAAGGTCTACAACTACTTTTGTAGTGCATGTAGTGTGGTGATTATTCCTCAAAATCTGGAAAAGGGCAAATCAGTTAAGCAGTTCTATAACACAAAACCCAATCTTAACAATAGTTAAGCACCCCCTGCTTCAGTTTTAAGCTCTGGTAATGTAATAGACAACTAACTTCCAGTATTGACCAGCAAATGACAGCAGCAGAATTAAAAACAGATGTTTTTTGCTTGTTGTCTGTGCTAGTAATGTGTCTGTGACTTTTGTGTAACATAAGTGAGTGTTTTACTGCCATTCTGACAGTGCTCACTAAGTGACTTATGGCTTTAAAAGATGGCAAAACACTTTTTTTCTGTGTGTAACTAGTAGTACACAGATCAGATAAAGTTCCATACACTACAAAGAATTATGATTGGGTCTCCAATCTTAATTCATTATTATGCGTTCTCAACATGTATGCCAAGATTCACCTCTCAGCTTTCACCCTAGTCTCATTTTAAAGCATTAACTGGAGTCAGTGAGTCACCACAGAAGAGAGGTAAGAAGCACAAAGTGGTAAAAAAATGTTAAACACTTATTAAGATTTTTGAGAGAAGGCTGAATGAAGTGTTTTTAAACTCTTTGTGCTTCATGGATTCACACCAATCTTCTGTCATGGCCACTGTCTGTGTGCCAGAGTTATGTATGCTAAATATTTCAGTGCTGTAATACACGTAAGGTTCCTATGCCAGAGGTACATATGTTAAAGATTGCAGTGCTGTAATACAAGCAAGGCTGCTATGCCAGAGGTACATATGTTAAATATTTCAATGCTGTAATACACGCAAGGCTCCTATATACTTTTTTTGTCATAGATATATATATATATATATATATATATATTGCTCTTAAATACATAGCAAACTGGTTATGATCAGAGACCACATTTTAATCCTTTATGTTACATGCTGTTGACATGCATGTCACGATTTGCCTAAAGTGCAGAATGCAATGAAACTCTCATGGTAAATTTCTTGACATCCATGACTTTTAACATATAACAAGTTTATTATAATCGGTGACCCTTCTGTCTGATCAAAGTTTCCTGTATTTAGCTAAAAAGTAACAAAGTGTTATTCAAATAAATTTTGCATCAGAAATAGCAACAGAAAAGTGATATCCATCATGTTTTTACACTGAGGTATAGCTAACCCTTCTGGTTGCCTGGACCATTCCCGGATCTGGCACCTCCTCAATTTTAAGTTGAGGTCCAAAAAAATCTTTGTCTACTTCAAGTGTGGAAAGTGTAACAAGTAGCCTGTTACAACTAACAGGGAACAGAGTACTTCAGTGCTGACCAAAAATGCTGAAGATGAACTAAACCACACGCAGAACACTAAAGCACTAATGCAAATGCATTACTGGCATGAAGGTCATGCCCTCTGATATCTTGTGCCTGGGACAGATGTTCCTTCACCACCTTAACTATGGCTCTGTTATCACAACTGAACTATTGTTTACTTTGTGAGTAGGAATTTGCCTCACCTTCACAATGTATCTGGCTCTTTAGAACAAGGTGGACATTAAAGCCTGTCAGGTCAGATCTGCATCATTTTAACTGTTAGTCACATGGTGAGAGATCAGGTTAGCCAATGAAATAAGAGCCAATGCCACAATGTAATAGTGCACAGTGGGAGAAGGTGAATTATTTTACACTGTGTAACAGTTTAAGGGCATAATAATATATTTTGTCTATGTTATGTGGAAGAAGGCTTAAATGAAGCATGAAAGGTCTTTTAGCAGTTTTCCATCTTTTCAAATGAGTGTGGGCCAATGGAAATGAATGTTACTGTCCAAAGAGACATTCTTAGAACCCAATGATTGTCAGTACTACCTATGTAGATAAATAAACAAATAAAGCACCTGAAATTATGATGTCTAGGTCTTATTATATTGTGAGAGTTGCACTGAAGGAAAAAACTAAAAAGAATCACATTTCTGATCAAGTCGCTTAGAACTGATGTAGAGGGTTTACTTCTAAAGATCAATATAGAATGAAATTTGCATCCTTTAAGTTCAAGCTTAAAATGGATGTTGATGTCTAATTCATTTTTGTTTAAAACTTGACTTAGCACACTTGAGAATGAAGCAGTTGGCAGAGGTATTCTACCGCAACCACTGAACATGCAAAAACAATGGAGCTAATTAAGCTAAACACATTTATTTTTGTTCACACAGTAGGATGCTTTTATTTTAGTACAGGAAACTTAGAACTCCATATGCAGGTCTTGACCCATACATGTTAACATCTGAATTAATATAGGCACAATGTTAGTTTGCTTTCTGTAGCCAAACATCAGTAAATGGGGTCTAGCCTCATTAAGCAGTCACATAAAATGCTCTCATTAGAGAAATGATCCATGCTTCCTTATGATGTACTAATGAGATATGATGCAGAAGTACAGCTCCCACTCTTAGTAACAGTAGAAGCTTATACACTGAATCAGCTACAGATGAGAAACAAATTAAGGTGTACTTTCTTTATTCCTTCTAAAAAAGAGCACATGGGTCCCTGGCAGAGGGACACAGAATTCTGAGTGTTAGCAGGCAATGCATGCTTAGTGCTTACTGTTTCCTCTTGCACAAGGTATGTGTTTGTACCGTTCCTCTGGGAGGCATACAGCTGGAGTTAATCATCATACTCTATTAAAGATGATGTAAACCTTTATATAGGAGGCACTAACTATTGCAATATGAGCCTCTCTGTATTCTGTCCAACTGACTTGTCACTTTTGCAGGTTCCAGTGCAGCTAAGTTTGAAACCCTGCTGATCACTGTGGATCATTTGGGAACTGTCTTAGCAGCTTTCCCAAGATTCTGCTGCTGTGCAGTGAGTATTTGTCAGTTGTTACATATTTCAGATAGCTGGAGAAACAATACTGTACAATCTTATGAACTTTTATAGAAAAAGAAGGGAGTTTGTTCTAAAACTATATGACCTTGATCCAAATGTAAACACTTCATCTACATATTAGAGGCTACAAACTAACTTATATACCATTTGAAACGTGGTGCACCATAAGAACATGTTTTTTTTTAAATATTTGTTTACTTGTTAGAAGATGAGCAGGCTGGACCATATTTGCTCATTTTGAACCATGTCTGGTTACAGCAATACAAAGGTTTAAAAAAGCACACAATATACAGTGGAAATGAGGTAGCATTGTATCAACACAACAGAAACTACATTAGTGAGTAATAAATTATGCACAAAAAATGAAGTGAAAACTGGAAGCCACAGAAAGCCAGGATAACCAGTAATCCACAAACGTTTATTGATAAACCACAGGCTAAGCGCTTTCGACTTGTAAAAAAGACATCTTCAGAACCTGACTTTACAAAAGCAGTGTGAGTTCAAATACTGTTACAAATCAAAGTAAAAAAGACACACCCTCACTCACACATCTCTCAGGATCAATCATGTGACCCCACAACTTAGAACATTAAAGACACATTACACCAAACTTTTATATTAAAAAACACAATTTCCTTACATTAATATATATTCTTTAAAACACAGCCCTGTGTGTACCTTTATGCTATTTAAATCATTTTATATTTTTTTATATTTTATTTGATCTTAATTTTAATTCGCTAGCTATGGAGATGTTTTCATTTAGTCCTGGCAAGGTTGTTGCATCAAACCTAAGCTGCCACAACATCTCTTGGTGCAGCAGTTTGTTTTTCCAGTCGCCTGGAAGCACTTGTAGTAATATTTGATCAACAACAAAAAATGTAAATTTAGTAAAATTGCTACAGGACATTGAGTGCCGTGCAAAGGCACTTTTGTTGTCTCCTTTTATATATAAAATATATAAGATATAAGTGCTGACAAACTCTCTTGCTCAGTGCATTGTTGTTTTTTTCCAATATAAAAAGTCTGACAAGATGAGCATACTGCAAAATAGATAATTCTTTCTGAAGTGCAGTTGTATTTGCCATCTTTCGAATATCTAACTATTCTGTCTTTGAGATACCGCTGGTAATCAGAATTAATATAACAACATTGATTACATCTACCACACTTTCTAGTTGTAGGAAACACTCTATTGTGTTGCACTGGGTTTCTTTCTAGAATGGTTTTAAGATTACTTCTCTTTTTGTATGTAAATGTGGGGGTCCTACTACTCAGTTTTTTGGTGTTGTCATCACAATTTAATATGTGCCAATTTTTGAAAAAAGTGCGTTCAGTATTTTTAACATCCAGTGTGTAGTGTACCTCCATATTTGTAGCCATAGAAAAACTGGGTTGCGTGTCTTAGACATTGTTTAATACCTTAGTGAACCCAAATTTAATAACGGGTCCGTAAATAGTGGATCGCTCACTTAACACAGATCTCGTTGTATTGTCCTGCAACTCACTAGAATAATCACATTCTAAGAACATGCCCTTAATCAGGGCAAATTCATCTACACACTTTGCATCATCAGATGTTAATCTTGATGCTCTAATATATTGATTTTTTTACTATTCCCCTCTTTTGATAATAGTGGTGGCAGCTTGAAAAATAGATAGGTGTTACAGTGTGTAGGTTTTCTATAAATCCTGGTCTCAAAACCCCCCTCATCAAGTCTTGTAACTGTAATATCCAAGTAATCAATATTGGTCTGCTCAATTCGGTGAGTGAACTGTAAGAAATCTGTACTAGCTTCCATCTGCCCAAGAAATACATAGTATTCATCAAGATTACCATACCATAAAATAAACAAATCGTCCAAGTATCTGAAATATGCCTTACATAGCTTAAACAGTGGTAACAAGAAGACAGCATCCAACTCCCATTTAAGAAGCACTCCATTTGCAAAGGTCAGTGCGCAGTTCGCGGCCATTGGGACCCCAGAACATTGTTTGTAAAATTCATTGCAAAAATATAAAAAGTTATTGGTTAAAACAATGTCCATGAATTCATTAATCAGCATAGCGTTATTCTCAGCTAAACCACTGTGTCTCTTTACTATATCATCATACCAGGTTAATCCTTGTTCGTGGGGTATAACTGAAAACAAATTCTTGATATCACATGTTATTAAAATACAGTCAGTGCTATTAAAACTGCGTAGTTTATCTAAAAAGTTCCAAGAATCTCGAATAATGTGGTCAAAGGGCAAAAACATGTGCTTAAGTTTGGCATCAATAAATTTTGCCAGAGGCTCTGTGATGGAGCCCCCTGATGCCACTATTAGTCATAACGGTGGATCACACACGTGTGAGTGTAATTTAGGTATTCCAAAGATCCTTGGGATGGTAGGTTCTTTCACCATTAAAAAGTTGTGCAAATCCATCAAAATATGGTCGAACAACAAAAGTTCATCAAGCACAACCCGAATGCCTCTATACGCGATGTTTATTTTGTTTAAGGATACTCTGCCGTAAACATTAGTGTCATTAAGTAATTTCAACAGCCTACCTTGATAGTCCAAGTTATACATAAAAATTAATCCATTCTCTTTGTCCAGATACATACACCTAATGTCTGTGTCCTGGGTAATAGCTATTAATATGGATTTCTCCTGCGAGGAGAAATTAAAAAATTGCCTGTTGTTTTTACTTTGTAATTTGTCTCTAATGTCCTGTTCACACACTTGTTCAAAAGTCTGAACTATTGGGTGCAGGGGTGGATTAGCAGTGCTTCTACATTTAAACTTAGCCGGGTGGGCTCCTGCTACATTCCCACCATCTAACATGTTTAAATTCAACTGCCTGGTAAACATTCTGAGGTCAACCAGGGTGTGTTCAATACTTGCTCTATTGGACGGCACAAAATTGAAGCCTTTAGGAACAATTGATGATGGATAGGTTCTATAGGCAATTCTGTAAAATTATAAATGTTAAATTGTTTGAAACATGTTATTTTAAAAGTACCTGTAGAATCAGATTGTGTTGTTTCTATCATCACCTCCTTTTCTGTTGGTATTTGTTGTTGCGTTGTTGTTGGTGGTGGTATCCCCTCGCCCCTTCCCATCTTGGTGGCACAAACTTGCCTTCTGTTTCTGTTTGCCTCGACTGGTTGGCTATACGCTCTGACCACCTCGGTGGAGTGTTGTCTAAAGGGACCGGGGCTTGTTGGAGTGTTTGCTGCTCCCTTTCTTGGTTCCTGTAATAACCATTTGTAGTTCCTGGAGGGCCGTTGATTTTGGGATACACTGCTTTGTTAAGATAATCATTGTCCATCACATGTCAGTTTTTTCATTTTTCTGTCCCTCAAAGAAATAATTTTGTGCTCCACCCTTTGAAAGGTGGCATCATAATCATTTTTGTGCAGTGGATATAATAAATCCTGGGTGATAGAAGAGACTAATGACTGTACAGACTCTTTAAACTCCTTCAAACACCTTTCATTCTTCTTGATAATAATTCTCATTAAATCAAGGCCAGTGCGGTCAAACAATTCTAGTAGTTCCATGTGAAACCCACTATCTTGCACAGCCCCTTGTGGGTACATACATGAAGACCTTTTGGCATGTGTCCCCTTCTAATACTTTCTACCAGAAAAGTGTTGTCTAACTGCACTGTTTTATACTTGAGCAACTGTTTTTCAAGAGCAGAAATTTGCTGGATTAATGTAAAATTTTCTGTGTTGTTACTTTCCCTGTTTGCACTGTTCTCCAAGATTGTAATCATATCCAGCCAACTGTTCAGTTGAGAGCTGGTTGAAAAGTTTCTTTGTCTGTCCAGTGTAGCAGATTCTCTGTTGCCATTACCATTCCTGTTGTTGACATCTTCCACATTTGAATGAACATCCTGCCTGTTCCTCAAATTAGTCAGTTCATGACAAACCAGACTGGTGACTTGTTGAGTAATTTTTTTGTGTCATTTGTTGAATAAGCAGGGTAAGATCAACATTACCAGAGAGGGTGTTGCCAATATCAAGAAATATATCCTGGGATCCATCTGCAGCCATGTTGTTGTTTTCGTAAACACAAGAACTCAGTACCAAACATAAAACACACCAATTCCAGCGAAAAATAAAATATGAAGTAAAAACTGGAAGCCACAGAAAGCCAGGATAACCAGTAATCCACAAACGTTTATTGATAAACCATAGGCTAAGCACTTTCATCTTGTAAAAAAGATATCTTCAGAACCTGACTTTACAAAAGCAGTGTGAGTTCAAATACTGTTACAAATCAAAGTAAAAAAAGACACGCCCTCACTCACACATCTCTTAGGATCAATCATGTGACCCCACAACTTAGAACATTAAAGATACTTTACACCAAACTTTTGTATTAAAAAACTGTTTTTTTTTGGTTTTCTCATCACAATTTAATATGTACCAATTTTTGAAAATAATGTGTTCAATATTTTTAACATCCAGTGTGTAGTGTACCACCATATTTGTAGCCACAGAAAAACTGGGTTGCGTGTCTTGGGCATTGTTTAATACCTTAATGTACCCAAATTTAATAATGAGTCCGTAAATAGTGGATCGCTCACTTAACAAAGATCTCTCTGTATTGTCCAGCAACTCACTAGGATAATCACTACAAGTGTTTCCAGGCGACTGGAAAAACAAACTGCTGCAAATAAAACCAAGACTCTTTCCACAAAGGGCAAACGTCCAGTCTGGTGGACCCCAGCCATTAACAAACTTTACAATAAGAGGAGAAAGCTATTACATGATAGAACAAAATCCATAAAAGGGAAGTCACCCCTGATCATTATTAGTAAAAAAATACGAGCACTCATAAAATCAACTAAGGCCAATTTTGAGAGAAAAATTGCCATGGATTCAAAGGACAATCATAAGGCCTTTTTCAGCTATGTTAGGAACCTGGGTGGAAACTCACAGATATGCTCAGAATTAGTCCAAAATGATACAAAAATCACTGAACCCACAGACATTGCCAACATACTGGCAGACAGGTTCAGTGCAAACTTCACCCTCTCCCCTAAAGGAGAGATAACTATCCCAGCCGAGTGTAGCCTCCCGGACATCTCAAATGCGCAGGTGAAAGCTGCTCTCTCTAAAGCTAAAAACACAGCATCAATGGGACCGGATGGTGTCCCCGGCTGTGTGCTACACGAGCTAAATGAGGAATTAAACCCGCACATAAGGCAGCTGTTTAATCTCAGCCTTACCACAGGATACGTGCCCAAGGAGTGGCGTCGGCAACTGTGGTCCCACTCCACAAAGGTGGCGCCTCACGGACCCTGGTAATTACCGCCCCATAAGCTTAACAAGTCTAGTCTGCAAAGCTATGGAGAGGATCATAATGGAGCTCATAAACAAAGATATAGGGGACTTGCAGACATTGGACCCGACCCAGTTTGGCTTTGTCAAGGGAAGATCATGCCTTTTGAACTTGGTCGACTTCTTGAAATAGTCACCAAGGCCATTGATGAGGAAAGGCAGTCCATACAGCCTACCTTGACCTTGCAAAGGCTTTCGACACAATACCCCACTCGGGTATTGTAGAAAAACTTACCAGCTTAAATGTAAACCCATATGTCACAAGATGGGTTGCAAACTGGCTTAAGGACAGAACCCACAGGGTTAGAGTTGCTGGCGCTGTGTCAGACTCCAAGCCGGTCACAAGTGGTGTCCCACAGGGCTCGGTCCTTGGCCCCTATTGTTTGGCATCTACTTCTCAGAAGTACAGGCCAACATGGGAGGACTTTGGCTGACAAAGTTTGCAGATGACTGCAAACTGGGCGCCATAGTGGAAAGTGCATCGGACACGGATATCCTTCAGAAGGGACTCACGGAAACAGATAGCTGGTGCCAGAGCCATGGCCTGAAGTTAAACGCCAAAAATGTATAGTCATACCCTTCGGGAAAAACAAGGTAACCCCAAGCTACCATATAGGTGGCAATCCACTAAGCACAGAAGAGGTTATCAGGGACCTGGGGACCCAGGTTGACAGTGGCCTTTCTTTTGACACTCACATTGCTAAAGTGGTTAGAAAGACCTTCTACATTGCCCACCTGATCATGAAGGGATTCACATCCAGATCTAGTGAGGTCATTGTTCCCTGTACTCTTCACTTATCAGACCAATGATCGAGTACAATGCCCCATTCGGGATGTATCTCACCCGACATCTGCAGCAATTGGAGAGACCCCAAAAGTTCCTCACCAAAAGGATAAAGGGACTCCAAAATCTGTCATATGCTGCCAGATTGAAGAAACTCCAGCTCTATTCAGTCGCATACCGTCTGCTCAGAGGTGACATGTGCCTGACATACAAGGCCATGTCCAACCCGAATTAATGGACATGCTCCACCTCAAAAATCCAAATCCACCAAAACCACTAGAGCAAGCGACTTAAACCTTAGCACGGATATAAATAGGGCGTGCTGGAGGGATAGATTTATCACTCAGAGACTCCCTATGCTGTGGAATAAAATCCCGGTCCATGTGAGGCAGAGCACCTCGCTGACTCTGTTCAAGAGAAATCTAGACCTGTGGATGGGAGATTGTAGGTTTACCCCGGGAATCATCTCTGGGTCACTGCTGGACAGAGGCACAACAAACTAATGGGCACAGTATTTTTTCATATAAGGGGTGGCGTAAGCCACAATAATTTGGGCTAGGCTTATAAATGCCTTAGGGCAGATAGCCTAGTATAAACCTATGAACCTATGAACCTATGAACCAAGAGATGCTGTGGCAGCTTAGGTTTGATGCAACAACCTTGCCAGGACTAAATGAAAACATCTCCATAGCTAGCGAATTAAAATTAAGATCGAATAAAATATAAAAAAAATATAAAATGATTTAAATAGCATAAAGGTACACATAGCGCTGTGTTTTAAAGAATAAATATTAATGTAAGGAAATTGTGGTTTTTAATATAAAAGTTTGGTGTAATGTGTCTTTAATGTTCTAAGTTGTGGGGTCACATGATTGATCCTGAGAGATGTGTGAGTGAAGGTGTGTCTTTTTTACTTTGATTTGTAACAGTATTTGAACTCACACTGCTTTTGTAAAGTCAGGTTCTGAAGATGTCTTTTTTACAAGATGAAAGCACTTAGCCTGTGGTTTATCAATAAACGTTTGTGGATTACAGGTTATCCTGGCTTTCTGTGGCTTCCAGTTTTTACTTCATATTTTATTTTTGGCTGGAATTGATGCATTTCGTGTTTGGTACTATGCACAAAAAATGGTAGTCGGTTAAAGAACATTCAAATAATCATAGTTAGAACAACACCAAGTAATCCAACTACCACTGTATCACAGACAAAATAATTACTTAAAGGTGGATGAATAGCAACTCATTAAATTGATGTGCTCTTACTCTTAAGTAACTCACAGAGTGAGTGTGTCTTGAGAATGAGTGACCACTTACTGGAACATTTCTAGTTGGTTGCGCAGACGTAGTGACAGTGAAAAGCTTGCATAATGCAGCCTGTTGACTCACCAAATTATCTGATTTTGGCGAAGTTGTGTTAGAACTTTGCTGCCAAGTCTCTTTAGTCTTGATTCTGTTACCTTGTGTAAGTGTGACATTAACCAGGTTTGTAGCATTCTACAGCTGGGAAGGACTCCTTGATACTGCTAGGTAGAGTGTTCCATGGTCCAGAACAACAACAATCAATTGATCAATTAAGCAATCAATCAATAAATAAATGAATGGAAAAGGCTTTACTGCTGTACTCAAGAGAAAAGTGTCAAAGCAGGTGTGAGAAGGATGAAGTATGAGAGAGAAGAGGTTTAGTTAGCATTTTACATGCCAAGGTGATTCAGAAATGTCTTGTATAAATAGTCAAACTGAAGTTTCCCTCCCAATGTCAAATGAGTTCTTCTGTATTCCAGAGAAATATGTATACTGTCAACATAATTTGAAAATGGCCTTAAAAATAACAGCCCCACATTATTCATTCACAGGTTCACAGATTTTTGCTAAGTTTATGATCACAGACCACTGAGAAGTTTGGCTATATCCGAGCTACATTTGAGCAGTTGGTGTAGAGGGGGCGAGGGAGTGAGTTGTAGTTCCTATGGTACAGGGTTTGCTCCCCTCAGCCCTCAATTGCCTACTCTGGGACACTGAGCAAGTCACATAACTATACTTTACTCCCAGGTCACCCCTGGAAAAGGATAGTGTGCCCTATAGGCCAGCCAGGTTAAAAAACGAGTAGTATTATAACTCCATACCACTAGGAAATCAGTCATGTCCCCCATTAGCCATATTATCCCTACATATGCAAGCTGAAGGTGCAGCAGTAGCATTGTTACCTCTCAGCAAGAGGTTCTCCCGTTCGATTCTCGGCTGGAGTGCGGGGAGTGCCTTCTGTGTGGAGTCTGCATGTCCTCCCCATGGTCGGGTGGGCGTTCAAAAGACATGCATAAATGGGCGTGCCTTCGCTGAAGGTTGAACATCGAGCTGGCACCTCGGCGTTCGTGAAAAATCTACTGCCAATCATTAACATTCTGGAGTTCCGCTGTGGCGACCCCTAACTGGGAAAAGCCGAAAGACAACAACATGCAAGCTGAAAATTTGCGATCAACCATCTAATCATCCAGACTGCTTTTAATGGTTGCTTGAGAAGTATGCTATTTCAGAGGTATAGCTGGCTATTTTAGCTCCCATTACCATTCCCCATTCTGGTTCCATCCCTCAGGTTTAACTAGGCTGTGCAGTTATGGCCTTCTTTCTAAATTGGTGTGGACCCAGGGGCATAACATTACCTGTACGGCTGCTCATTCGCTCAGGTATAATATGTTTAATAGCCTTGCAAATAATATTACTCAAATAAATAGGCCTGTAATTCCCAGGGTCAGCAGAGGGACTACTTTTATGCAAGGGCACCAGAGGATCTGTTCTTCACACTTCATGGAAGTCACTACTGGACAGTAATAACACAAAGACTTGATATACAGTTTTGTTACTTCTGGCTCAGTATTTCTCAGCAGACATCAGGGATATTGTTAGGAGAAATGGAATGGGTAATTTTTAACTCTGGAAAATGCTGAAAGCTGTTCAAGTGTGATTTCAGGATGGGAGGTATGAGAGGGAATAAGGGTAGAAGTAAAGGGGGGGGGGGGGTTGGAGTGAAGTTGGAACAGAACTTGCCAACAAGAATATTAGCTGTTTCCCTTTGGGTCAGAGAAGAAAGTAGCATTAGAGGTAAGTTCAGTACAGAATTGTTGTTTCCTTCTGAATTTCCTACTATAGCTGAAGAAGGCCTTATGCATTTATAATGATGAAATGGAGATCTCGCACAGATGGCCAGAAGCGTTTCCTTTTTCTTATAGAATTTGTTGATGTGGAAGATCAACCATATGGATTCAGTTTTAAACTTCTCATTATGCTGACATAAGATGGGTACAGACACTTCAGTACATCTATCAGCAGCGTCAGGTACAACGTTTGCTAAGCAGCTTTACCTCTGGAAGCATAATATCCCCTACCTCTGTGACAAACTTCTGCTACCTTAAACGTCTTCTTAAATGTTTGTATTTTCAAAATAATTATCTATCAGCCCATTAAAAGCAGACACCAGAATGAGATTTTGTATGACATTAGCATACATGAACTACGATTACTGCACCCAGGTCTATATTATATATTCGAAGTTTCAAAACTTTGAGCTTCATATGTTCGACAACGTATGAGCGAAGTTTGAAACTTCAAAAATGTAATAAAAAAAAAAAACTTACCTGAATGCTCTGAGCAGGGGGTCAAGCCCCACCACACTCCCCCTACTTAAATATACCAACTCTGAAATCACACTTCAGTGCAGAAGAGGGAAAATTTCCCATTCTGCACTGTACGGAGCCATTGCTTTTAACCTTTGAACTTTTCAAAGTTCAATCATATGGTGTCGACCATATGACATTCGAACTTTGAAAAGTTTTAATAATTAATAGTGACACACTGCACCCTCTGTGGAAGTCTATAAAATGACCACATAAATGTACATGATACAAAATACCAGTATACATATTGCAATTTTTTTAATATACTCCTATATGGGAATTAAGACTATTCATATTTACAATTCTTGTAGAGTTAGAAATCAAGAGTTTATGAAGCATAAGCATTGGCAAGTCATGGCTGTATATTACAAAAATAAAATAAATAAATAAATAAATAAATAAGGTTATGTAATACATTACATAATTTTATATGAATATAGTGTGAGACACCTTCATACTGCATAAATCTACCAGGTCTCAGCCTAACTGGGCCAGCTAAAACCTCCAGTACCCTCTCTGTCCAACCAGTGCCTTGTGTCCCTGCCAAGTAACTGACACAACACACACACACACACACACACACACACACACACACACACACACACACACACACACACACTTTGAGATAAGTATTTATACAACTTCACAGACATTCCTGGGAAAGGCTGAAACAGATTCTCTATCTGTGCCCCTTTACCCAGACTATACGGTAGTAATTACTGCCACCACCCAGTTAATAATGTCAGCTACTAAAAGGCCCTTAAAAGGGTGTCCAATTATTACTGTGCAATATTAATATCCAATGGTAGTATGACTAACAGTCAAGGCTTACTTTAGAGTGGCCTGTTAAAATAACCTCTATAAATATGCAATGTACTCTAGTGCTTATCTCTACACAAATCAGCCACAGGTAGAAGGTTTTTAAAATATTTAATAATAAATAATTAAAACACAAGACAAAACTACTACACCAGAGAGATCTCTAAGAGTTCAGAGATCACATAGAAACTTAAAATAATACAGTAGGACAAGTCTGATTTCAAAGAAAAATACCTAATTAATCTTTACTAGCTTTAACTATTCCTACAAATAATCACAGTGCTAAGACTTACATGTGAGCATAAGGCAGAGTGCTGATAAGTGGATATCCAAGATCAAAAAATGCTTCCAGTCTCTTGTGAAAAATAGCATTTAAACATTACTCACAAACATGTCTCTAAGGCCCTCCCAAAAATTACATCATTTTTGACACGTAGGTTTTCCCAGTTTTCATATTGCACCATCTTAACACCTGGTCTGAGTTCTCAGGCCACAAACTGCATTACTTAGCAATCTAACACCTCCTCAGAAACTTACAACAATACAAGGCATTTCACATACACATTCTAGCAGAATTCAGAGCAATAAAACACATTCCACATCTAAATTCTGGCCATAAACTTTAGCCTTAAAACAATGGGCATAAAATCTTCATCCAGCCACCCTGGAGCTGAATTCTAACATTAAAGAGATTCTTAAGATCTTTTCAACTTAAAAAGACACATTTGAAATACTTGGCTTGGTTTTTCTTACAGCAGATGGCAATGTTGCAACAATCTCGAACTTCACATTTTACAGTGTTTTCTTACATTTAAAAACACAAGCCTGTATTTTACATTTATTTATACAGTTGATATAATTATGTATCAAATTCTATTTGACTAGGCTGGCAGCCTTCGCCCATCTCTCCCCAATCATCACAGTGACCATGGTGTAGTTCTTCATATTGTTTAAAAATATCACTTTACATTTTTGGTGTGTATGTGTATATGAATAAATGGTTATGATTTAAATTGTTCAGTCAAACTTAGCTTTGAAAAAGTTTTAGCCATGGGTTGGAAGACATACTCTCATAGAATCAGTTAAAGTAGGCTCACATGACAAGACTACTAAACATTTACAGGATGATGTAGAGATGAACACTGGAAGTGCTTCCCTCGATTATAAATTCTACAATGGACTGTAAATAAACCACATCACAAAACAAGAAGTTGAAGAACTATTTTACATAAAAAGGCATTTATATGTGATTATGATTTAAAACCTAACATCACAGATAATCTGTTAACAGTAATAATATACTATAGTGTAATATTATACTATAGGATTGGTGAAATAGGGCAATACCAGACCTCCCAGAGGTAATAGGTACCTTTGCCAGTGGCATCAGACTTCAGAACATATCCGGCTAGCCTGTTTATTTATTTTATTTATTTATTTATTTATTGCAGTTGGTTTACCAGGATAGTCCATTGGGCCGTAAGAACCCGTTTTCAATGGAGTCCTGGGGAGAAAAGCTCCAAAAACAAAATATACATTCAACATTTGACAGTGACAATGTAGGTACAGACAGTTATTAATAGTATGAAGGCAGACTAAGAGTAAAACTTATCGATTATGGAATATCAGTAATAACAGTAAATACTTTGAGATGAGACATACTAGTTAGTGGAACAAGTGTAAACATTAATACAGATTAGAGAACAAACAAAGTAAACTGATTAAAGTAAGATATTGTACAGAATGATATTAGGTAATGTTAGTTATGTAGGGTGGGAGCAAGAGCATTCCCACTGTGATGCTAGATGTAAGAAAAGAGACTTTTTGAAGGTAGAGTGGTTCGAGGTGGTGCGGATGAGTGGAGGTAGGGAGTTCCAGAGACGAGCGAGGCTGAAGGAAAGAAGGTTTTTGCCTGGGGGATGAGTAGGTTTGTGCACTTCTAGTAGATTTTGATTATTTGACCTTAGAACTCTGTTAGGTAGGTGCATTTTAAAGACAGAGGAAAGGGAGGGACAGAGGGAGGGGTTCAGAATAAGCTTATGGGCTAGAGTTAGTTGAGTATAAGTTAGTTGGTTGGGAAGTTCTAGCCATTTTAGTTTATGGAGGGATAAACAGTGGTGAGTGGAGGACTTATGGCTGGTGGCGAATTTTGCTATTTTGTTATAGCAGGAGCTAAGCTGTTTTTTAATAAGGGACTGGAGATTAGTTAGTAGTGGGGCGCCATAGAGAAGGGAGGGGATAAGGAAGGAAGTAGAGAGGGTAATTTTGGTAGCAGCTGTGAGATAGGCATTCTGTCTATAAAGCATGCCAAGTTTTGATGAGTTTTTTTGATGTTTGTTTGCAGGTGGGAGTTAAATTTAAGTTGGTTGTCTATTAGGACCCCAAGTAGTTTGGTCTCTGACACTATTTCAAGAGGTGAGTTGTCTTGGCTAGTAACTAAGAATGTATTCATGTTGGGAGGGTGATTTTAGAAGGAGTAAATAACATTAGTTTGGTCTTGGTAGCATTGAGAGCTAGATGATTACTTAGCATCCATTGCTCTGTGGAAGAGAAGGCATCTTGAGTGAGTTTTTGTAGTGTAGTGATTGAAGGGCAGAACAGATGATAGTAGAATCATCTGCGTATTGGATGATGCTGGAGAGTGGGATTGATTTGTGGAAGTCGTTAATAAAAATATTGAAGAGAAGAGGACCCAGTATGGAGCCTTGTGGGACTCCTGTAGGGGTACTAAGGAAAGAGGAGGTGGCTTTTTTCCATTTTACAGCTTGATTTCTGTTAGAAAGGTAACTAGAGAACCAGTTCAAAGAGGAGGAGGATAGGTAAAGTTTGGAGAGTTTAGTTAAGAGTAGGCTGTGTGAGATAGTATCGAAGGCTTTGGAGAGGTCAAGAAGTAAGGTGGAAACAATTTGTCCAGAGTCACGGGCTTTGTTTACAATTTCAAGGAAGGAGAGGAGGGCAGTCATAGTGCTATGATTGGGTCTGAAACCGTGCTGTGTGGGAGTTATAAGATGGTTGTCTAGGAGGTGAGGAAGGAGTTGAAGTTGGACACATTTTTCTAGGATTTTTGAAATGGGGGACAGGATGGCTATGGGACGGAAATTAGTTATGTTATTATTGTTACCACCTTTGTGTAGAGGTATAATAAAGGCTTGTTTCCAGATTTGGGGAACTGTACCTTCTTGTAGTGAGCGGTTTATTAAGATGCTAATGGGGTAGGCAAGAGTATCAGCTGCTATACTGAGAAAGTAAGAAGGGATATTATCAGGAGCGTTGGTACATGGTTTCAGTTTCTGGAGGAGTTTCTTTATAGTAGATGTAGGTATGGGATTTAATGAGAAGAGGTTGCAGTCAGGAGGGGGGAAGTTTTGGTGTGGTGAAGATGAGGAAAGAGTTTGTGTGGAGGAGGGGGTAGATGAGTTAGTGGGTGCGGAGTAGGCTGAAGAAGTAGTGAGAGAGGTGGTGGTTTGGGGGGTATTGGATAGCAGGGAGGTGTTAGAGAATGAGGAGGTCAGTTTGGAGATAGAGTCAATAAAGAAAGAGTTAAATTGGGTGGCTAAATCAAGTTCAGGAGCATTTGGGTCAGGGGTAGGAGTATCTGGGTTACTAGGGTGGAGGAGAGTAGAGATCCCTTTCCAGAATTTTTGAGGGTTGTTTTTATTGTTGTTTTGGAGTGTGTGGAAGTAGTTTTGACGATCAAAAGTAATGAGTTTTTTTACTTTATTTCGGAGCATTTTATATTCGTTATGGAGTGGTGCTATCTTACGTTTTTGGTAGCGTGCCCAGACTTTGTCTCTCTGTCTCATGGTAGCAAGAGTACATTTGGAGAGCCATGGGGCTGATTTAGTTTTAATTCTCTTTGTCCGTAGGGGAGCTTGGGAGTCTAGTAATTTTAAGAATGTTGAGTTGAAGTGTGAGACCGCATTGTTTAGAGGTAGAGTTTTTAAACAATTCCAATTTATTGCTCGTAATGAGTTTGAAAAGGTTATTGGGTTGAAGTTTTTGGTCACGGATAGTAATATAGTTATGGGTTCGTTGAAGGATAGTGGGAAGCCGGTGGGTAAAGGTGGGTATGTGGTCACCAAGTGGGTCAGGAGAGTGCCACTGTTGGTGTAATAGTGAGGATGGGAGACAAGAATCCAATCTAATATACTCCCATTGGAGGATGTTTTGGCAGGGTGGGTTACTGCAGTGATTAGTTGTGAGAAATTATAAAGGTTGATGTTAATGGGGTTTGTAGGAGACTGGATAAGGGCCCAGTTAATGTTAACATCTCCTAGGATTATGGTTTCATTATTAATGTTACTGGATAGCCAGGAAAGGATAAGTTCGAGTGTGGGAATATTATCGCCTGGGGGGATATAAAGGAAGCTATGCATATGTGTTTATAATTATTGATTTGTAGTAGGGTAAGGAGTAGTTCGCGTTGTTGAAGTGTGGAATAGGTTTATTGTAGGAGTAACTACTAGGGAGGAAGAATATAGAAGGGCTATTCCTCCGCCTTTTTTGTGAGGTCTGTCCTTTCTTATGAAGGAGTAGTTTGGAGGAACAATTTCAGAGTCTTTAATGTGTGGTTTTAGCCAGGTTTCAGAAATAGTCAGGATGTCAGGTTTATTGTGTGTGAGCCAAGCGTGAAGGTTTGGGACTTTGTTTACTATGCTTTGGGAATTTAAGGAAGTGAATAATAGGGATTTATTTGTGGTGGTTGTGGTGGTGGGGCCTGGATTAGGATGAATGTCTCCAGATATGAGGGAACTAATCAGATATAGCATGGAATAGTTTAGGTGAGTAGTTAGCAGGGAGATGAGATTGGGTTCTTTTATAAATTGGAGGGCTTTACTAGTTGTTATGGTGATAGGATAAGTAGGATAGGAAATAAGTTTGTGCTGAATAAGGAGGAGATTATCGGAGGGGTATAAGTGGGGGGAAATAAGAGAGTATGAGTGAGGAAACGGAGAGCTGTGAGGGTTGGTTATATGAAAGGTTTGGAAGTGGGTGAGAATTGTGGGTTGGGAAAGCTGGTAGAAAGAAGATAAGGTGAGGAGTAGTAACAGTGAAAATAAGAGGAAGGAGTGTTTAGAGTGCATGTTGTGAAAAGAGTTAATAGTATAGTAATATAAATACAGAGAAGTAAGGTATGTAGGAAATAGTGTGTATATAGGAACTGGATGTCATCCAGGTAGTAGTTAGTGTAGGGAGTGTTGCAATAGGTTGGAGGGGGTGTGGTTAGGAGGGGGTGTGGTTATATAAGTTGATAATGTGGAGTAGACTAAGTTGGTTTTGGCGGGAAAAAGGAGATTGAGTTTTGTAAGTGGGGTAGTGATTGGATAGGTGTAGCAGTGGGTGTGGTTTATGCAGGAATAAATGTAGATGTACTGGGGGTGGGTGGGAATTGGGGGCAGGGTAGGGGAGCGGAGTGAGCCCGCAGGGCGAACGGAGCGGGTAGAGCCCAGAGAGCAGAAGAGGAGCGAGACTATCAGTGGAGCAGTAGTTGTGAAGTGTAAGTAACAGAAGGGTAAGTGGTGGTGGCCTAGATAAGGTGGGAAGAGTGGGCTAAGGTATAGGTGAAGAGAGAGGGACAGAGATGTGTTAGCTGTGGAGCAGAAAGGAGAAAAGTATTAAATTATGTTATATTTCTACTTTAAGTTTGTATGTTTAAAGTTCAATTCATTGGAGAGGTTTAGGTGGAATAGTAGACTTATTTCAATGGAAAAGGGGTGCCCAGTAGTGGACTATGCAGAAGCAAAGGCTCACCAGGGCATGCTAGGGCTGATAAGACAGGGGAAGAGGGGAGCAACAGAACAAAGAGCTGAGAGAGGTATGGAGGACAGGAAACAATGGAGGGGTTAGGCTGCTGGCACTCCTGACAGGGAATGTATTACTACAGCTAGCAGAGTAAGAGTACAGAATTCTGATTTAGCAGAAGTACATACTTTCTTCAGTTCTTTTTAAGGTCACTAGGTACACTTTTCCTCAAAAAGGGAGTTGAAGCAGCAGGGAGTATTGCTTTGGCAATGGGGAGTTCAGCTTGGTTAGGTCCAGTTATTCACCCAGGCAGAGACACAGGGGAAAGATTCAGAGCAAGAAAGCTGGAGGACAGAAAAAGACAAAGTAAAAAACAATGTTAATTAGTAGCAAGTTAAATATACATTATATCTCCTACTAGTGTTTAAAGTAAGGAGGTAGCTAGTGGGAAGGAAAATGACACTAAACAGATTTACAGTTGTTAGCAGGGTGGATAGGGCAGAGCACGAGTACAGCAAATATATCAGAGTACATATAACAATATAGTCTACAATCAGTTAAAGAGTTCCCATATGCATTGGCTCATGTGTAATTAATAGTAGGGTAACACTAATAACATGTAGAATGTGAGCGCTATAGCTTCTGAGTAAGACTTAGCATTTTAAAGATAGAGCGTTACTCCAGCTCTTTACCGTTAAGGAAAATGGAATAAACAGTACGATTCTAACCCAATATGGAGGCCTTAACTGATTAAACAAAAAGATAATACATGCTTGAGACGCTGACGCTAAATTTAGCTTAAGTAGAAAGGCAGCGTTTATCTTGGAAGGTAATCGCTATTAAATCCTATTAACAGGTCATCTCATAGCATGCGAGTAAAGTGAGATAAGCAAGCAGCCAATATAGCGCTTACCTGGGAAGGCAATCGCTACCGAGCATTTAAAAGTTATCTATACAGCCTTGGTGGTAGTTACATATAGCAGCCTTCATGTAAGGTAAAATTAATTAAAGCAACAATTTAACTGAGGTAATGCAAGATACTCATTAGCCCACAGCAAGACAATGCAATAATAATGTAAAGGATAAAGGCAGTCGCAACCTAAAGTCTAGTATTTACACAACAGCCTTCACGTGAAGTAAAATAGTGAAAGCGACAGTTAAACTGTAGCAATGCAGGATACTCGCTTGTCGACAACGGCCAGGCAAAACAATTCAAAGATAAAGGCTAGACACTTATATGTGGGCAACAGGATGAGGCAAAACAGTATAAACACAGCTGGATAAACTATTCTATGGAGTTCAGAGGAGATTTTACAGTAAAATGCAGTAAGTCACATAAATACAATCTCTACTTACATAGGAAACACACTCACACACTGGATAAACTATTCTATGGAGTTCAGAGGAGATTCTACAGTAAAATGCAGTAAGTCACATAAATACAATCTCTACTTACATAGGAAACACACTCACAGCCGAGGATGCACAGCAGCCAGAACGGGGCAAGTTAAAGATGGCGCCTAGGAGTAGGGAGTGAATTTATCATTTTGTGGGGAAGGATGGGACAGGGGGAGGAGCAGGAGTAGGATACTGGCGGGAACAGAGAGGACGAGTGAATTAAATAGGAGGGGGGGTGATGTCTGAAAATGGAACAGACCAAGGAGTAAAGAAGGAGCAGAGGACAGAGACTAGGAAAAGGGAAGGAGTAAGACAGGGCAGGATATGTAAATAGATGAGAGAGAGAGAGAGAGAGAGAGAGAGGTACACAGTGGAGATGGAAAGGTGGTAAAAGAGCACAGGTATTGTAGGAGGGAAAGAGATAAATGATAAGAAAGAGAGAGAAAGGGGATAAAGGAAGAAGAGTACAGAGTAGCTACAGGGTTGATGAGCCCAGAGAGCAGAAGAGGAGCGAGAGACTATCAGTGGGTATTATCACTCGCTTATTTGCAGTCTAAATGCTGCTGTAGTTTCCTCATTGTCTGGTTTGCAAGGACCTTTTAATTTTGTGTTGTAAGAAAAGGGTCTTAGCTATATGGGTAGCAAGCCTGCCAAAAAGTAGATGGGAGACCTGGTAGTAGATATTTTCCCCTTGGTATTTTGCACTTGGTAATATTATGTATCAGTAGCTTGGACATGTAAAGTGCTGATGGTGTTTGCATGTCTGTAACATTGCTAATACTTAGTTATTCTGTAAAATAATACACAGTTGAGAGACAGTTCACAATATTTAATGCAAACTAGCTGTATTTCAAATACAAAATTGATTTAACATATGCAGTCTCAGGAGTTGCCATGCTTGGAAGAGGAAACGTACAGGCAAAAGGCAAACGTCCTGCTGCACACCTTGCCCACCTTCCTCTACTCATCTCCTCCTTTTCTGCCCCTTGTAATCTCTGCTTCAGCCCTCCCCCTCCTGTCCATTTTCTTATGTAATTGAGCTTGTCATTGCAGCTGAATCTAGATGTCTGTTATTTATTTATTTATTGTTTGACAAATTGCCTGGCTCGCAGGCACAACCGCATTGCCCAGAGGTGGAGTTTCTATGAAAACTGCCATCTTGAAGTGGTGATTTTGTGACAAAAAGAATAATGCCAGACTTTTTCTTGTGATACTGTTTCGGTTATTAATGCTTTAAGATGTCCCTGTGACCTAGCGATATAAAGTGCAATAAAGAAATGAGTCATTTAACTGTATACTACACTCATTTTCAGGGTGGTGATAGTACATTATTGAAGACAAACATTTTACAGCAAGTTTTCTCTAGTAAAATGGAAAGTTATATTATTATAGACAATCTGTTATATAAAGAAACTTTATTTTAAATTTTAGTACAAAATAGCCCTATGGGCGTACTAGTAAACGTGCCTCAAAGTTTTTCAGTAACCTTCTTGCTAATTAATGTATTGTTAGTACCTTTTTACTATTTTCTATGGCTATTATATTTATTAGTGTGTTTTTATTTCTCTTTGAAGGCATTAGCACTGCTGTTAGACAGCATTTGTGTTTTAATGCTTTGGTTTCCCAAGCTCTTATGTTATTATTATTATTATTATTATTATTATTATTATTATTATTATTATTATATTACCAAAGTTTGTAAAGTCACTTCAGATTACCAGATCAGTCTTTAAATTCCTTGATTTTCCTGGAAAAATGGCTAGATGACAATATTCTGTTTCCTGCAGTAATGGAATATAGTATTACAATGAAGAAACAAATATGATGCAGTTATAGTGACGCCCAGCTGTTGAATAGAAAGTCTGTGTCATGCAGGTAATGATTGGTTAAACATTTACAGATAAACAGTAAGCATGGTATTGCCTCCTGGGATAACTGACTGCCTTCATTTCTACACTGCAGCACTCTCACCAGTACCATATGGAAAGCATCTTATGTGTCATGTCATTGGCATGTACAGTCACGAGTATGGTTGTAAACAAAACCACTACATCCCTTCACATGTTAAAATAAGTGCTGCTGCTTCAATTAAAATAACATCATAATCACTCAGTGCAGGCTGGAACCAATAAATCATTTCTGGGTTACTACCATTTACCAATACAAGGGGAATAAGCTAACAAAATGAAACAAGCAACAAGATACCCTGAAGCCTTCCATCCATCTCCAGTCTATAATTCTGGATTTATTCACACCATTTTGAAGTAAGATATAAAAGAGAAAAGCTGGTTCTTCCACTTGCTTGTTCATTGCATACTCCTTCTCTGACTCTCTGCACACGTGCACACGCAAACACACACATACACACACACACACACACACACACACACACACACACACACACACACACACACACACACACACACACACACACACCTTCCTATTGAAATGTCAGCACTTGAAATGTCGAGTGTTGACAAGCCAGAAAACAAAAAAAAGACAGAAAACACAGGAGAAGAGCAAATTTTGAAAATCACGCTTTTCCTTAAGACATCCTTTTGCAGGAGGAGGCAATCCCCCCACACTCTCCAAACTTATATATACCAACTCCAAGATCTCCATACTTCAGAGAAAAAGTTATATTCTGAGAAATGGCAGTTTGGACTTAATACATGTAAGTCTGCTATTTCGGCCATTCAGTCTCCATATTTCGAGACTCTCTCTAGTGGATCCTGACATTTCAAATGGTTACCTACATGCACACACTGGCATGAAGTTGCAGAATCTAGCCCCTAAATTGCTACATCTACACCAAGCCCCACAGGACATCAGATATGTCACATGTTCCTCCACTTTAAAGAAATATTTTCACAAGAAAACTGTGCCTGCCCCATGGGTTACACATGGGCATTATTTCACCTATAATTGGATTTCTCACCAGTACTAAGTGTTCAAATACTGAGGATGTCTTTTTTCACTGTATAAATTATAGTGCACGTCAAAAACTCTTCCAGGGACAGACTGTGCAGAAGGTGTCATTTGCGTTGAAATAATAACAGTTTCAGGACCCACAGCTGAAGAAACTGGAGATGTATCACTTATCACAGGACTGAAAAGCAAATATGTGACTTAGCCAGAAGGCCCTTGCCTCACAAAACTTCTCAGTCATTGTCAAGATATCACTATAGTCATCACAGAAGCTGCATATCTTGGAAGTAGCTGATCCATATGTCTAAGTTAACCTCTAATTACCCTGCATCTAGCATAAACTAACCTATAGCTCCCCTACACCTAGCATGAATGTATACAGTTTCACACAACTAATTAACAGCCCCACACATTATAGCAAGACATCAAATTCCTTATCAGACTTGATGCTAGTATCAGACCCCAGTAAATTCACCACCACAGTTACAACATAAGACTATCTCAGCAACTGTAGATCAATATGTGTGTGTATATGCCTTTAAGAAGTTATCCAAAGGCTTGCACAAGTGTATAAATACTGAGCACGTGCCAGCCTGACTGCCATTTTGTAGTTAGCTGTTGAAATGTAAGCATGTATGTTTGTAAGCTCTGTTTGCTAATTAGTTTGTTCGTATTTAATGATGCTGCTATTCATCCTGATGTGTTTCTATGTATTAAAGCATCTGAACAAAACCCCAAGCTTTCTTGTTATATGTATTAGAAATGAACAAGCGATATGGTGCCAGAAGCAGCATATCTAAAAGGACATGGAGTTAGAAGAGACATACTGAAGGGGCATGGGGTTTGAAATGGCTTGGCTAAAACAATTTAAGGCACTTGTTTAGATGCTGGTGGAATATATAGGAGCGGATCTATTCCAAGCAGATCTATTCCTAGGCTTGTAAAGGCTCCAGGGTCATTAGCCTACTACACACCTATAAACCTATACACCTAAATGTACAAACTTCGCAAAACAGGTCAGAAATGAATTTCAGGTATAAAAACTTGCTTAGCACTATTTCCTTTTGTGTAGTATGAATCAGGCATACAGAACATTCTAAATAATATTCGCATAAACTGATATATGTACAATATTGATAAAATATTCTAATTACTATGAATAATGTTTGAAATAAAGCCCAAATTGCATAAAACAAATAAAATAAAGAGAAATTACCACATTTTTGCAAAGCATATGTATTTCGTATTAAGCAAAGATATTCTTGTTATCAGAAGTGTATAAAAGTGTTCACATGTTTGTGCAGTGTTAAAGTTAAGCTATTTCACAAAGCACAGCCATTACAGAGCATATTTTGCAAAGTACAGTATTTCAAAGAGTTTATTGTGCATTTGAATGCTATTACAAGCTCACAGAACTGTTTATTCATACATAATTACAAGGGCCATATTTCAGTGTGTTTGTGTATACTTTGTGGGCATGGCAGATGGCTTTCGAAAGCCCAGTGCACTTGTGTTTGACAGTAATATTGGTGAGAAGTGGAGAGTGTTTGAGCAAGAGTACATCTTCATACAGGCTGCATTTTCTGATAAAGATGACCGTACAAAGGCATTTATTCTACTTAATTTAGTTGAGTCAGAAGCCATAGAAAGGGAGCGCTCATTTGTGTGTGCACCTGTTATCAATACTGGAGAGGGGGAAAACCATCATACTGTTGTACTGGCTTGGTCAAGGGAGGACGCAGAGTGCTTAAAATGTAAATTTAGAGAAATGTTTAACTCCCAGACAAATGTTACGATGGAAAGGCAATTATTTTACACAAGGGATCAAAAGCCTGGTGACACTTTTGAAGCATATATAACTGACCTGAGAAATAAAGCTAAAACGTGCAGATTTGTTGACTTAAGGGATGAGTTGAGAAGAGACAGACTTGTGTGTGGTATAAAAGATGATATTGTGAGAAAGATTTTGCTTCATGACAGTGACTTAACTTTTAATAAGGTCGTTGAGATTTTTCAGATATATGAGCTTACAGAAAAGCACACAAATATGCTTACAAATGAGAATAGCTCTAGAAGGCACAGTGACAAAGCTCATGTTGATAGCATGCAGTAGGTTACTAAAAGAAACAGGCCCAAGCACATGGCAGCAACTGTAACCCCTGCAGCACTCACTGGTAAACCCCAGAACTTTCTAGCAAATTCCAGACTTTGCACAGTCTCAGTGAAGCATAAGAGTGAGTCAGCAAACTCAAAGCATTGGCCCCAATCTAGTTTCATTGCCAACTGTCGTAATTGTGGTGGAAGTCATGAATCTAAAAGGGAGTAATGTTTAGCTTTTGGTCAACAATGTCACAAATGTAATAAATGGAATCACTTCAAAAGGTTTTATAAATCAAAAGGACCACATTCTTTTTTTAAAAGGGAACATTTTAAGAAACGAGTTGATCAGTTAGACAATGACAAGCCTACTCTTTATGTTGATGGTGTGTCAGCGCTTCATGAAACAGTGAATGCAGTAGATTTAAGGGCCAAGAATAAGTATTTTGTACTGCTCGGATAAATGGCCAGCCCAAAGCTGATACAGGTTCCAAGTGCAATGTTATGTCAGCAGCAACATTTGCCAGAGTATGTAAAGGTGAAAGGTTTGATTTGGTAAGGTGTGTGAAACATGTTGCTTATGGAGGTGAAGAAATGCAAACCAAAGGCTCAGTAGTGCTTTCATGTTACTTCCAGCAGAGCAGAAGTTATAACTTAAATATGTGGTCAAGAGGCATGTCCAGTTATTATTAGGGCTCAGAGACAGTTTGAAAATGGAACTGCTTTCATTTAATAAGGAAGCCCACCATGTTAGCTTAAAAGACCACTACTCTAATTTTGCTCAGTACATTTTTTCTACCTATGCTGATCTTTTCCATGACAAACTAGGCAAATTTCCAGTTGTGTACTTCATGAATTTAAAGCTGAGTTAGATAAAATGGTTTGGCAAGGTGTGACTTTTCCAGTTGAAACTCCAACTGAATAGGTATCTTCCATACTGGTAGCTCAAAAGAAAAACTCAGGTGACATCAGAATATGTATTAATATTGACACACAAGATTTGAACAAGGCACTGAAAAGACCTCATCATCCAATGCACACAGTCGAAGAAGTCACAGCCTTGATGCCAAATGCCACTATTTTTTCTGGCTTAGATGCAAAGAGTTCATTTTGGCAAATTCAGCTTGAGAAGAAATCATCATTGCACATGACATTCAGTACTCCGTTTGGCAGGTACAGATTTTTGAGAATGCCATTTTTGGGATAAATTCTGCAAGTGAAGTCTTTCAGCGAACAACGGAACAAATGTTTTCTGGGTATCCTTGTGCTATTAGATGACATATTGGTAGGAGGTCATGATGAAGCAGAGCATGACAGAAACCTCAGAAAAATTCTAGAAAGGGCACGTCAAGTTGAATCTTAAGATCAACCCACACAAATGCAAGTTCAAGGTACAAGAAGTTACTTATGTTGGTCATTTATTTACTAGTACAGGCTTATGACCAGACCCTTCAAAGCAAACAGCCATTCTTGAGATGCCAGCTCCAGACAATGTTCAAGCCCCGTAACATTTTCTTGGCATGGTTAATTATCTAGACCAGTTCATTCCAGACTTGAGCCAACTTTCAGCACCACTCAGAGAGGTGACACATAAACATGTATCCTCATTTTCGTTTGAGCAACTCCAAAGAGCATTTGATGTCCTGAAACAGAATTGCTGTTCACCTACTCTCAGATAATATGATGTTCACAAACTAGTTACACTATCCTGTGATTCTTCAAAATTTGGTCTTGGTGCAGAGAGGATTAACCAATTGCCTATACATTGAGAACGCTTAACCAAACTGAGATGCAATATGCCCAGATTGAGAAAGAGCTTTTGGTAATTGTGTTTGCATGTTCAAAGTTCCCTGATTATGTTTATGGTAGACCTATCCAGATCGAAACAGACCACCAACGATTAATCACTATCTTGACAAAACCTATGGATTCAGCACCAGCCAGACAATAACGTATGATGCTGAGATTGCAAAAGTACAATTTAAATCTTGTCTACAAGAAAGGCAAACTTCCTTATCTTGCTGATACATTATCCAGATCGCCCATAAATACCACAGAATAGCATGAGAATGAGAACCTTAATTTTGACATCATGGAAGTGAGAAATTTTTCTTCCACATATCTTGATGAGCTGAAAGATCACACAGCCACAGATCCAGTTTAACCACTTTATCAATCAAGCATGGCCATCAAAGCAATCTAGTTTACCTCAAGAAGTGCAACCTTATTTTAATACAGTGATGAGATTTTGTCTGAAAGGTATCATAATGAAAGGTCTGAAAGTGAAAGTAATTTTTCCAAAGTCCTTGCAACCAGAGTACATTACTATTTTGCATCGTGGTCACCCAGGAACCGAAGCTATCAAAAGAAGGGCAAGAGAACTAGTATTTTGGCCTTCTATGTCACAAGACATTGAGAGAGCAATTTTATCTTGTTCAGTGTGTAATAGTACGGGTCTATATTTTAACATCGAAATCTACAAAGATAGAATGTTATAATATCAAACCCTAAACACCGGAAATCTGCAAACATTGAACAGTCAGAATAGCGATTTTTTTCCCAGGGAAAAAAATCGCTATTCCAAGAAACGTACACAAAAAACATCAATCCACACACATACACTTAAAATCCTACACCTAAGCCTAAACTAAACTTTACATACATTACTAGCTATCCCCTTACTTTAACCCAACCCTAACCCTAAGGTCCGTTACTATTGCACACTCACCTCACCCGCACCCTAACCCTAAGTCACCTAACCTGCCCCTAACCCTAACCTACACACAACCGCACACTTACCTGACCTGCTCCCTAACTCACCTAACCCACCCCCTAACCCTAACCTGCACACAATCGCACACTTACCTGAACCCGACCCATAATGCTCCAACATATTGAATGCTGAAAACAGCGAAGCCACAGCAACGGCCCACCAAATTCTTTCCCTGGGAAATAATTCAGTTACCTGCACCTTTGCTGTTTTTAGCGTTCGACAAAACTGGTTTGATATTATAACATTCGAACTTTATAAAATTCGATGTTATGATATATAGACCCAGTAGTACTAGGCTGCATTGACAGAAAAAACACTTCAGCTTAATCAAATTCCAGAACTACCTTGGTCAACAGTAGCCACAGACATCTTCAAGTGGAATGGTCAACATTATTTGGTGTTAGTACAATCTTACTCCAACTGGCTCAAGATTGACCTACTTCCTAACCTAGCATCCAGTACAGTCATTACTAAGATGAAGCATCATTTTGCTGACCATGGTAGTCTGCATAAAGTTATTTCTGACAATGGCACACAGTTTACAAGCCAACAGTTCAAAAGATTTGCTGAAGAATGGGACTTTACTCATGTCACAAGTTGTCCAGGGTACCTGCAGTTAAATGGTTTGGCAGAACGTGCAGTTCAAAGTGCAAAGCAGTTACTAGAGAAGTCAATACGAGACAATAGTGATGTTTTCCTAAATCTCTTGAATCTCAGAAATGTTCCTTATGATAAACATCTTGGCTCACCTGCTCAGAGACTTCTGTCGAGACAAACCAGAACCACACTACCGATCAGTAGTTAATTGTTGGTTCAATGTGTCAAGAACAACAGATCAGTAAAAGCCAATCTGTTGAAGAAGTGTCTATTCAAGAAGTCCTATTATGATAAGACCAGCAAACCACTCAGTTCATTATGAGAAGGAGAAGTGGTAAGGATGCAAACATCCAAGGATATGACCGGATTGGTGTCATGAAGGATATTGGTCTAGAGCCGTGATTGTACATCATAGAATCAAAACAAGCAACTTTTAGGCAGAATCAGAAGCATTTGAGACCGGTGTCTGAGCCTATACCATAGCAGATAGCCTGTGAGAAAAACTCTTTATCTCAGAGTGAGCTGTCTGGTGTTCCAGTTCCTGAGGAAGTTCCAGAGGACATTCTTGTTCCTATAATGAATTCAGAAGTTCCTGATACGAGTTGTGCACCACAGACTGTCCCTGTTGCTATATTTGGTCCCAACTGTTATGTTACAAGATATGGTTAAATGTCTAAACCCTGAAGCAGCTATGAAGCAACTTGGACATGAACACTGTGTTTTGTTTCTAATGGACATAGTAATGCATGTCTAGCTCTGATATTGTTTTGCATAAAGGACAGTTTTTTTTAAGAGGAAGGATGTAGATCAATGTGTGTGTATATACCTTTAAGAAGCTATCCAAGGGCTTGCAAGTGTATAAATACTGAGGATGTGTGAGCCTGACTGCCGTTTTGTAGTTAGCTGTTGAGATGTGAGCATGTTTGTATGTAAGCTCTGTTTGTTAACTAGTTTGTTCATATTTAGTGATGCTGCTATTCATCCTGATGTGTTTGTATGTATTAAAGCATCTGAACAAAATCCCAGGCCTTCTTGTTATATGTATTAGAGACAAATGAGCGATAACAACCATCTCCTAATCTATACAACCATAGATCTCAGATGTCCAACCTGTCCAAGTTTAACCCAGAAATATTCATTACCACCCTATCATCTATTAACTGGAACATCCTAAAAATCCTCTTAGATGATGTTGTAAATGAATTCAATACAACTTTCCTAAATATCTTAAATGGCCTTCCACCTCCTAGAAGAAAGAGACTTGAACAAATAATGCCAGCTGGCTATCCAAAAGTAATACAGGATAGAAAAAAGTATGGAAAGAATGGCAAAACTATAAAACATCTTAATATCTTGAAAACTTCAGAATGTTCCACAACCATACTAAAATGCAAATAAATGAAGAAAAAAACTATTATAACAACTTTCAGAACAATAGTAAACATAACTCTAAAAAATTCTGGTCAGCCATTAAAGAAATCTTACATCCTGGCCAAAGATTTAACCCTACTCCATCTCCCAATAACTTACCACTTGAAACTGCAATAGAATTCAACTCTTATTTCATAGATATTATAGTGCCCCTAGCCAAGGATTCTCTAACATCCAATTCCAGTCCTGCTCAACAGCCACATATCACTACACCCACTTTCATTTTCAAGATTGTGCCCACATCCTAAATAAAACTACTCAAAAACCAACTCAAACCATGCTCTACCTCAGCTGATAACCCTCCGAGCGAGTACCTTAAAATAGCAGTTTGATAGCATTGTCTATCCTGTCTCAAGCCTTATAAATAGGCCAATCCAGGAATCCTATGTTCCCTCTCAAATGAAAAAAAATCGCACATTTATACACAAAGGAGGAAATTCAACAGACTTACCAATTTTATACCTATAGCAATCTTATCCCCCCTCTCCAAAATACTTGAAAAATGTATTTAAAAATAATTGCTAAACTATCTTCTGCAGGAAGAAATCTTATCCCCCACACAACATGGCTTCCATCATTTCTATAGTACTATCACTGCACTTCTAATCTATATAGATACTGTCAATACAGCTGGAGATAATGGCAACCTAGTCTCCTCCTTATTTCTAGACTTGTTTAAAGCCTTTGACACAGTTTGTCTCAGCAAACTTCTACTTTGAATGTCCTCATTAAGTCTGTCTCAGCCCAGCCTTCTATGTTCAAAAGCTACCTGCCCAATAGGTATCAGTCAGTAAAATGCCACGCCACCTTCTCTCCATACCTCTCAGTCACCTCCAGCATACAACAAGCCTCTATCCTTGGTCCCCTGCTCTTTAACATTCTCACTAACACTCTCCACACATCCACACAACAGGCCTCCTTTGACTCCACACGCATATGCACACCTGACAACCTGGCTCATCTCCAAAACTTTACTTGGGAACCTTTAATAGCCACTGAAACATGGCATTGTAACGCATAACTAATGCTCAAACCAAAAAAAAAAACTTATTTTTACCCCCAAATCCCTCTCTCATGAAAAAACAAAACAAAATTTAAAATCTTATCTGTTAATAATACAACTATTGAAGTAATTTCTCATAGCAAATTATTATGGATGATAGTGGATAATAATCTTAAATTTGACCTGCATATACAAAATTGCATAAAAAATCAACAAACACTATGGATGCTTTACAGAGCCAAAAACTTTCTCACTGATGCAACTAAAACTACACTTGCCACTACTTACCTATTTTCCTTACTACTTTATGGTACTCCCATCCTTACTAACCACCGGACATCACAAAAATCAAAACTTGAACAATGCTATAATAAAGTAGCTAAATTTGCAGCAAATCCTCCTTTCATAACCCACCACTGTATAGTACTAAAGCCTACTCTGGATAGAACTACCCCATCAACTAACATATAAACAGCTTCTTGCCACCTATATAATTTTCCAGCATCCAGCTGCTTGTCCAGCACTAAATACCATTCTACACAGTTATGTTCCCAGTCAGTTAATACAATCTAGTGTCCACAATTTCCTGTCTGTCCACAAACCTATCATATCTGCTGGGCATGGTCTGCATTCATACCATGTGGCTAAGGACTGGAACTCCTTACGTGTATCCATCAAGTCAATACCCTCTCTCCAGTCCTTTAAAGCCATTCTTCTAAGCTTAATGTGGTTCTGTTCTTGTTCAATCCCAGGATAAACTATATCCTTAAATATGAACATAAACCTATTTGTATTTTATACCTCCTTCTTCTCCCTTCTTCATTCACTTTCTTACTTCAGTCAGTTTCTCTCCCTGGTTCTCTTTCCAAATATGCCATAACTCTTGTTTTTTTCTCTCTCACTTCAAATTGCATTTCCTGTTTGTATTATACTAACTTACCTTTAATTTCTCTATAAACTGGCTAAAATTTCTCTAAATATTAAATCGTCATATAAGTTGTATCTATTCTTAACCAATGTTTTCACATTATGTCTAATTTGGTAAAATTATTTAAACTGCAGATTTGTTTTATTATTTTTGAAGATTGTAAAATTCTTCTTCTTAAAATGTTTTTGTAATACTGTGAGGCTTTTCTCCCCAGACCTCTGCTGAAAATGTGCACCTACCCAGTCAGACTTTCCTAATGATCAAATGTAAATAAATAAATAGTCAGGTCACATCACCTGCAGTGTGCCCAGCATGTGAAACAAATGCACTATCATTGTTCCAGGAATTCAGTCAACTTTTGAAGCACAAAAGATATGACAGATAATTCAGAACTGAAAATCCTCTACTTCGCCTTCAGTGCTGCTTGGTTTACTTTAACCTCCTGCAGATGTTTCACCAGTCACTGTGCCTTGGTGGTTTTAACAGGTCAAAACAAGTATGTAACTGTATTCTTACAATGAGAAGGCTAAGGAATTACTGGATAGTTCTGCAGGACCTCAGAAAATGTTCAAACATTTTGGATAACGCTTTGATCCTCAGTATTCTTCAAAGCCTCTCTCATAGTCTGAAGTAACCTCAAACTTTATTAATTTCTTTGCTGCATGATATGGAACGGACATGTTGTGTGCCATTCATTTTCAGAAGTGTCTCTAACTTTTGGGAAACAAACAGTTGTCAGGTTTTTCAGGCAGCCCCTAAATGCAGTAAATCAAAAAATGCCTAAAATGTCATGCAGTTCTGTTGGTGGCACCTTGAGAAGCTGTAGAAGTCACATTAACAATGATTGGCCATATTGCTTGGACATTTATGACATCAAAGAATAGGTGTTCTGGGGTATAGCTAGGATTTTCAGAATCATACACTATTTTTCAAAATATTGTACCCCCATCCCCACACAGTATATTTCTTTATTTATTGACATTTGTTTGCCAGGAAAGCTTGAATGAGCACTTCTCTTTTTCAGTGGAGGCTCAGAGAGAAATGCCTCATTATACAGACATCATGGATATCATTTGCATTGTTTCATCATTTACAGTAAGTTTCATTTGTGAGCAACAGTTATTCAGACATCCTTGATATTTGTTACATCACTTACAAACAGTTTTGATTAAAAATAACAGTTACAAGGGTTGTATATGAATATTTAATGTGACAAAGGGAGATACTGCCAGCCCTCTGGAATTTTGACAATTATATGTCATTTGTGAACATCAGCATAATGTATATAAGATGCTTGTGTTACAAATGTATATGCCACGTGTATATCAAACTGCTTGAAGGTACTTGCAAAGTGCTGTTTGAAATGTAACCACAGTGTGCCCTACTGGAAAAGAACAGAAATGTACATGCACTATTGTAACTGTTTAAATGTATATATTTTAACAGTGGAAACTGTATTACAGGAGTTTAACCTCAGTCTAGTAAATTTTAGAAAAATTCTGAAATTAAATTAATTTCTGGCTATGCAATAAAAGATGATACCTTTTAGTTTCAATGCAGCAAGGAGACACAATGTCTAAAACTAATGAACTCTCTGTATTGTCTTTAAATGTAGAAGAATGTAAATTTTTTTATGACATCCACCATTTGCTTAAGATCTGAGGAAAAGCCCTTGTCTATGTATTTTCACTAGTAGATGCTAAAAGTGGGGTTTTGGGGCCTGGGAACTAGGAATCAGATGACAAGCAATGATGTAATTCGGTAAGTTATGTCAGCAATAATATTTGAGATATTAATTTGAGAACTCTCTGAGAGAGACACATCATTCTATATTCTGTCTTTGACCTGACAACAACAACTAGAGAAGATCCATTCATCATATCTGCCTTGCTCTGAAGTAAGTTAACTAGGGTACAGTATAATTCTATTAGATATAGTCAGGAATATAGCAAAGCTTAGTTTATATATTTTTCTTCATTTATTTGAACTGTCCTGCAACGTTGTTTTAAATATTTCCTGTGGTTTTGACCTCTGATGTCACTGTAAATATATATATTTAGTATTAGCCTGAAAACCTTTTTTGGACTTAGAGGAATGTAAACCACAGTCAGAACTTAAAGTAGAAAACTTTAATCATCACTTTCAAAACATACAAAGCTTAAAAATTTAAGAGCTTTCATTCGTTCATGTTAAAAGTCAAATTTCATCAGAAATTTAACAGTTACAAATGATATAAAGACCTTTGGATAGTTAAGATTCTTTTTCCCATCCTACCTGTTCCATTTTAGAATACTTTTTACATTTAAATTACCATTTAAACCAAGGGGCGTGTCTGCTTGCAGTTTAATTTGCCATCTGAGTTCTTTCACTTCGAGCTGGGGGATGCAATCTCCCCACAAACTAGAAATGTTTTCTAAAACAATAAAATTTAATTCTTTGCACCAAGGGCTACCCAAATTGTACCTAGCTAATGCATTTTAAGGTCACCCTTTCTTAATGCCTGACATTGTTCCTTAATGCAATCGCCCAGCTTCCTAATGGTTTTCCCTATGTAAAACGCATCACACTGAACACAAAAACCAAAATAAACTAAATTGGTGGTGTTACAGTCATAGGCTTCTTGAAAGGAAATTCTGAACATGGGGGAATCTCAGAATAAAAGCTGTACCTATGCTTATGTATTTGCAGTATACACATCTGCTACAGCAATACATTTTTGGAGTGGAGGTGGAGGTTTTAGTGCTATGGGAGAGCCCAGAGTCAAGCAGTGACTTGAGAGACTGTGCTTTCTTGTAGCCAAAGACAGGGGAGGGTCCTAGGGCCTTGTCCAATTTGTGGTTACTGCTAATGATCTCCCAGTTCTTAGTAAGGATGTCTCTTATGACTTGTGAGTCTAGGGAGATCGGGAGACGGAACCTGGTGTTGTCATTGACGTTAGATCACCTAGTGTTAATGAAGCCATGTTTTAGGACAGGGGTATCTGCTGTACCTATTATCCATCACTTCTTTGAGAATCTGAGTAATTAAAGCCTCTGGATAATGTTTTTCAGCAAAAAGCTGCTTTAGGAATTGGCTTTCTTTAGCAAATGTGCAATCTTCACTAACTGTGCGGCTTAACAGTACAAATTGCCCTTTCACTATATTCTTCTTCATAAATAAGGGGTGTTGGCCAGAAATCCAGTTAGTTGTTCTGAAAGGTACTCTTTCTGTGGATCGTAGAAGCAAACTTACTGGTCTCAGGGTTTCGGGAAAGGGTAATATCAAGAAAGTTAACTGCATTACCTATACTAGAAAGGGTGAAGTCAAGGAACCCTATGCTTTGACTCACTCTGGTGAGAAACAATTCAAACTCAATCTGTGACCCTCTCCACAGGAAAAATATGTCATCTATATAATGTTTATATAGACTAACTAATTCAAAACCTTCAAGTTTGGAGAGAATGTCTGCTTCCCAGGAGCTGAGCACCAAATTGGCATAAGCTAGTGCCATTTTGGCACCCATGGCTACCTGTTGTAGTTGTTGATAAATCGTGCCATTGAAAGGAAAAAAGTTATTTTCCAGTACTAGTTTCAATAATGTTACATAAGCTTGAATTCAATGTGGGGGGGGGGGTTGGGTGTATTACACCAGATAATCTCTGACAGAATCTAAGCCCTAATGCTAATATTTAGTATTGTCGTGTTTGTTTATTACTTACTATTAAATATATTTAAACATTTCATTGTGGCTGATCTGTCTAGAGATATTTAAGTTCTGAGAGTGATTCCATATTTATATGGTGACACTGTGGGCCACTTCTAATAGCCTTGCTCTTGGTCAAACTACCATTTGTATTAATAGTAACATTACACAGCAAGACTGGACACCCTTTATTAAGGGCCTTACAGTAGCTGATAAGGAGTGGCTAGTAGCAGTGGTAACTACCTTATAGTCTGGGCAAAAGGGGGCATAGCTAGTAAACCTGTGCCAGCCTTTCCCATGTGTGTGTGTGTGTGTGTGTGTGTGTGTGTGTGTGTGTGTGTGTGTGTGTGTGTAAATCAAACCTCAAAGAGTTTGTGTGTCAGCTACTTGGGCAGGGACACAAAGCACTGGTTGGACAGAGAGGGTGTTGGAGGTCATGGCTTGGCCACTCAGCTGAGATCTCAACTCTATAGTTCTGCCAGTGGGGAGTCTTATTGGGGATCTGGAGAAACAGAGAAAAAACAAACCCAGACTGTGGAGTCTGTGTGCTCTTAAGGGAAATTTCTCTTGATGCAGAGAGCTGCATCTGGTAATACTGTGGTGTACTTTGTCATCCTCTCAGTGTACACATCCCCCACTGGTGCCAGTGGTGAGGATTAAAACTCCTTGATTACTGGTCCAGTGGTAGGGCATCATATTTATTGGTTGGCAGTGGTGGGAAATCCACATATTGGGATTCAGTGGTGTGGATATTGAATTCCTGTAGCCTGTAAACAGTGGTCACTAAAGACGGTGTGTGTACTCTCAACCAGCCACACAGTGAACAGTCAGAGTTTCATATCACAAGAGTTTTATTTATTTATTTAGCTTAGTTAGTCAGGGAGAACTGCCAAGGATATCAACAGAGGAGTATGACAAGCTTACAAAGAGCCAGTTGGCTGAGATGTGCCAAAACAAAGGACTGGAGCATGCCAATCTGACTAAAGCAGAAATGATTGCAGCCTTAGACACAGCTGCATCACAGACAAGTAACCAGGAGTACAACCAGACTGGCCTTGGGGATGTACAACTCTCAGAAAATGGACAGTTCAACTTTGCCTCAGAGGACTTAAAAATCCTTTTGGAGTTAAAGAGACTTGAACTGCAGGCCAAATGCTTGGAAACAGAATCAGCAGAGAGACTGTGGAATTTGGAGGCTGAAGAAAAGGAAAAACCGAAACAAATGGAATTAGAATCAGCAGAGAGACTGAGACATCTGGAAGCTGAAGAAAATGAGAGGCAGAGGCAACATGAAAAGGAGATGCTGACTCTTTGCCAGTGTCATGGAGGTAATGGGGAAGGGAATAACTGAATCCCAGACGCAATAAAGGTCAGTAAATTTCCTCCACAATTTACAGAAGGTGATAATTTTGATAGTTTTATTTATATGTTTGAAAGGGTTTGTAAACAGTATAATGTTGACCAAGGGCTCTAGGTACAGTTCCTGCTCCCCTTACTCCATTGTAAAGCTGTAACTGCTGTTTCTAAATTGCTTGATGCTTAAATTATTATACTGTTAAAATTGTTTGTTAGAGTGTTTTAAGTTAACACCTGAAGCTTACAGAAAAAAGTTTCGTGAGCATAGAGGGAAAGCAAATGAAAGTATGTATGAATATATTGCTGAGCTAAACACTTATTTTCATAGATGGATGAGTGGGTGTCATGTCACCACTTTTTAAGAGCTGGCAGACCTTTTGGTGAGGGAACAAGCCCTTAGAACTTTGCCTGGGGACATGAGAATCTGGTTAGTAGATAGGGAATGTAATACCGCAGATAAGTTGAGGAAAAAGGGAGACTTATACCTAGCAAGCAGGGCATCACTGCACAGGAAAGGGATACCCAGTGCTGCTCATGAGTCTAAGGGAAACCATGGTGGGTAGCCTGAACTGCCCCAACAGAGTCTGCCAGTAGCAGGGGAAGCCACTAGTTCAGGTACACGGCCAGGACCAAGGGTTATATGTTTTAAATGCAACCAGTGGGGCCATGTAGCATATAGATGTCCTTGGCGGCAAGGTGGGGAACAAAAGGTGGGAGAGCCAGTAAGTGGGAATGACAGAATGCCAGCAGTAAGTTGTCTGGAGACAACAAGGGTACCAAACTACCACAAGAGGTAATATCCTATCTTAGTAGATGGAAAACAGGCCACTGCTAAGAGAGACACAGCCTCTGACCTAACCAATGTGAAGCCTTTAATGGTTAAAAAGGAGCACTACTTGCTTGGGCAGTCTTCTCCAGTCAGAGCTTTGGCAGGGACCCCATTGTAAATACCTTTGACTAGGGTTCACCTTAACTGGGAAGGTAGAAAAGGAAGAAAACAAGTAGGTGTGTTTGAGGATATCCCTGCAGATGTCCTGATAGGGAATGATTTTAATAATGCAGTACCATGTGTCCATGCAGTTATATGTAGTCAAGCTTGGAGACAAGCTTGTGGGTCTGGTAGCCTGGGGGGGGGCAGACAAACTGCACACTTGAAGCCAGGACTGGTGAGGTGGCTACTTCAGGGAGGGAGCTACCCTGTAGCAGTGAGACTGAAGGTGAGCCACAGCTGTTTGTGGGTACTGATGTTCACTTGGACAGAGTGACTGCAAGGGCAGAGGTGAGTAGTAGTAGTATCCAGGCTGACAATGAGGCACTGCTGTCAGAGGATACCAGACTTCCTGTGAAAGGAGGAGCTGGAAAGGGTTCCAAAAGAGAGTTGAGACAGGCTCAGCTCTCAGACCCTACATTACCAGGCCTGAGGGAGGTATCTAGAGAGGCACCTGAATCTCAAGGAAAGGGGGAATCTGTACACGGGGACAAAGGGTTACTGTATATAGAGAGAGGACCTCTGAGGCAGGGCTAGAGGGTGAGAGAAAACAACAGTTGGTAGTGCCCAGAGCCTACCATATAGCACTTTGAGCCATAGCCCACGATAATTCCCTTTGTAGGTCATATGGACATAAAGCATACCAAAAGACATATTATGCAGAACTTTTATTGGCCTGGTATGTCCAGGGATGTAACAGGGTACTACAGAACTTGTGAGCAGTGGCAAAAGTAAACAGGGAAGGAGACAAGGCAAAAGCTTTCAGTATTCTGTCTTTGACCTGACAACAACTCTAGAAGATCCATTCACAACATCTGCCTTGCTCTGAAGTAAGTTAACTAGGGTGCAGTATAATTCTCTTAGATATAGTCAGGAATATAGCAAAGCTTAGTTTAGATATTTTCTTCATTTATTTCAGACTGTCCTGCAATCTTGTTTTTAAATATTTCCTGTGATTTTGAACTCGGATGTCACTGTAAATATATATTTAGCATTGTCTTGTTCTTTTATTATTTATTATTAAATATATTTAAACATTTCCTTGTGGCTGATCTGTCTAGAGATATTTAAGTTCTGAGAGTACTTGCATATTTATTTGGTGACACTGTGGGCCACTCCTAATAGCTTTGCTCTTGGTCAAAAATAGTAACATTACACAGTAAGAATGGACATCCTTTGTTAAGGGCCTTAAAGTAGCTGATAAGGAGCTGGCTGGTGGCAGTGATAACTACCTTGTAGTCTGGGCCAAAGGGGGCATAGCAAATAAACCTGTGCAAGCCTTTCTCAGGGATGTGTGTGTGTGTGTGTGTATAAATCAAATCTCATAGATTGGGTGTGTCAGCTACTTGGTCAGGGACACAAAGCACTGGTTGGACAGAGAGGGTGCTGGAGATCTTGGCTTGACCACTCAGCTGAGATCTCAACTCTATAGCTGTGCCAGTGGGGAGTCTTATTGGGGATCTGGAGAAAGAGGGAGAAACCAGTCCTGGACTGTCTGTGGTCTCTGTGTGCTTTTAAGGGAAATTGCACATGATGCAGAGAGCTGCATTCAGTAATACTTTATGTGTATCTTGTCATCCTCTCAGTGTACATCCCCCACTGGTGCCAGTGGTAAGTATTGAGGCTCCTTGATTACTGGTTCAGTGTGGGTTGTCACATTTAAAAAATACAGGGAAGTATATTTTCTAAAAAATATACCCTTTTCAGCACAGCAAACAGATACAAGCATTGAATTGTATATACGTACACAGTGGCTAGTAGGAAACTGACGTTTTAGGTTATCATGTTAAAGATTTGACAGGATAGAAACTGTTATTAAATGATCTTGACTGCTTAATGACACGCTGTAATCTGTTAAACTGATGCTAGGGTTACCACCTGTCCCACTTTGCGAGGGACAGTCCCTCTTTGGGCAATTGTGTCCTGCATAAAAACTGAAAAAAATGGCAAATGTCCTGAGATATTAGGACAAACATATTTCCTATATTTAATATAATAGTCGCATAAAACAGTTATTCTGTTTCTGAAACACCTAAATGTTATAAGAAACAGAATAAGCAACTAAAATGCTACAAGAATAAGCGTTTATTTAGGCAAAAAAGTGAAGTTCTGTCCTTTGTACTGGCCGTGGGTATGTTTTGCCTTGCAAAATTTGATGTTTGTACAAATAATGTCCCACTTTGGGCATTTGAAAAGGTGGCAACCCTAACTGATGCATGTCAAGAAAACAGAAGAGTAACTGTTTAGCAGCTAATTTTGCAGTTGTTAAGCAAACAGGATCATGATGATTTATTGTCAGCTTGTAACATGACACTGTTTAGAAGTCAAACTTGTTTGTGAAACACTAGTAATTAACATGTCCATGGTCACTCACTAGTGTGTGACTTGGGCTTTTTTGTGTAAGGTTGATTTGTCTACCTACATCCAATTTCCACACTCCATGTGATGGTGTGACCACAAAGTTGGTATATGTATAAGTAGGTGTATGGGGATACAGCACCCCAAACTAGAGATGCAGTGGCAATGCACTACTGCAAAAATGATTTTCTCTTCTTATTTTCTGTTGCACAATGAGGCTTGCATTCCCAGGGTTTTGCTCATTTGTGATTGTTCTTTTGCAAGATGATTACAAATAAGTCAATATCTTGTCAAGGTATGAGTGGTCCATCCTATAAGGTTTGCATGAATCTAATGCTAGGGATGCTCAGATCAGTCTCACATTTAGTGGTGATAGTTGTGGCATGTTTCTCATACTCATGTCTGGCAAACAATGTTTTCCTTCCTCTTCAATATCACTATCTAAGCAAGGCTACCAAAAATAACTGTGGGCAATCCCTTATCAATTAGTTATTCCAGAGTGTGCAGAATGTCAATTATCAAACTGCTGCCTGACGATAGAATAAAAATAACTCACGTCCCCTGCAGCAAACAATCAGAATCAACAGACAACTCCCATCTTCTTGCAGAATAAGATTCCAGGTTAGTGAGACCTGTAACCTCTGCAATGATCTTTATAGTGCTATGTCCATGATATGTGTCAGTACAGAATGTATGCTAACAGCTTTTTTTGCTTGACTGCTATTATGGGCAAATCTTCTTCTTGAGCAAAACAGAAGACGTTTTTCAGATTTGCATACAGAAAGCTTGCTGTAGTGACAGTCGTGAGAAGGCATTTTGATTTGAGCTTGGCTTTCAGTACTTAATTTCATACATATAAGCAGACAAATGTAAGGTCAAGTGTTATATTCTACTTGAAACCAAAGAGGAAATGCCAGCATATGGTCCAAACATTGATATCAAAGAAAGATGGTCTGTCTAAAGTGTAAACTAATAACCAAAGAGGTACTGACAGAATTTCCAAATTTCAGAAACAATTCCTAGTGCCTCACATTGAAAGACCTTAATTCTCTTCTGTTGCACTTAAGTGTTCATGAGGCAAAAGCAATGGACCTCTGTTTACATAATGACAACACAAATGTCCACACTCCATACAGAAGTAACACATATCATCTGTGACACACAGAAGCATCAAAGTATACCAAGCCTATACATTTATCAAAACAAATTTTACTTTACAATTTCACTGCTGCATTTCATAATCTGGCACACCCCAAAGAAGATTGTGTGGATACCTCAAGATTATTATACGTGAACCTATGTCACTTTAAAAAAAATATGCAACCAAAGCCTCTGCAAGTACGGCAGGTGCCCAGGCTCAAAAATGAGACAAGCAATCAGAAAAAGCTAGCATCCAACTGGAGATAAAAATCTTTTATGTGTAACAACACAAAAAACAAACCGGTTTTGGCCCAATGGCCTTTTTCAATGTGAAACTCATTCTGTTCAACCACCTAATTAAATACAAAACCAAAATACAATAATTGATCATTAATTAAACCATTATAAGTGTTCATTTAAACCAGGTGGAAATAATCCCCCCAGTTTCACAATCCATGATTTTTCTTTTTTATTTAACAATTTATGCCAACCAATGTTAAAGGATCTATGTCCCATAATTCTGTCAATAATAATACGTTTGAAAGTTGCTGTCTTATGAGAAATAATGTGTTTATGTAAAGCATTGGTCAAATACTTATTCCTGATGTTACTAAGGTGTTCTGAAATATGAAATTTAATGGGTCTAGAAGTTTGGCCAACATAAAAAGCTGAACACGAGCAAGTTGCAAGGTAAATAGCCCAATCACTGTTGCAATTACCAAAAACATTAATAGAAAAAAAAATTAGAAGTGTTTTTACCAGAGAATTCTTTAGTCTGAAAAATGTATTTGCAGAAAGAGCAGTGTCCACAAGGGTAACACCCCACAACTTGTGTCCCATCCAGTGTAGCCTGTATAGAATGTTCCATGGGCATGAAACGTTTATAATGGCTAAAGTGACTCCCCAAAGATTTACCTCTATGAAAAGAGAATGAGCATTTGTCCCCTAACATGTCACATAATTTATCATCAGCCAAAAGAATATCCCGGTGCTGTTGCACTATATCCAAAAATTCATGGGTATTTCTACCATAAGTGGTAATAAACCTGATTTTATTGTCCCTTTGAAATTGATGTTTCTTATATGTAAGTAAATCATTTCTGGAAAGCTGTTGACCCTCCCTACTAGTCTGCATGACCTCAGACATAGGATACCCACATTTCCTAAAGCGATTAATTAAATCTTGATCAAAGTGTTTGTAATCTTCGGTGCTAGAGCAAATTTTGTGTATCCTCATAAATTGTGACTTACAGATGTTGGTAACAATGTGTTTAGGATGACAGCTGGAGGCGTGTAATAATGTATTTGAATTATGGGGTTTCCTATATAATGAACTGGACAAAGTACCATCAGGTTGTTTAGATATGGTTACATCCAGAAAGGAAATAGATGTTACATCATAATTAACTGTAAACCTTATACCCCATTTATTTTCATTCAAATACTAGACAAATTCCTGTAAATATATAGCATCCAATTTCCACACCATCCAGCAGTCATCCAAAAACCTCTGCCAAATATCTATTTCCCCAACAAAAATGTTATGATTGCTGTCATATATAATAATCTGTTCAAGATAGCCCATGAACACGTCAGCATATATTGGTGCAAAAGATACACTCATAGCTGTACCTTTCAGCTGCAAGTAACATCTGGTGTTGAAACAGAATACATTTTTAGACAGGACATGCTCTGCCAAACACACAACGAAAGTGTTGAAACCTGGGCTATATAAAGACATTCTATTTAACCAATATTCCAGGGCACATAAACCCACCCAATGTGGAATACTGGTGTAGAGAGACGTAACGTCCAGTGTACACATCAACCAATTTGATTCCAATTAGGTGTCAGAGACAATATTCAGAAATTCTGTTGTGTTCTGTATCCTTGCTCTAACTCCTGATAATAAAGGTTTTAAATGGCAACTGAACAGCTTAAAGTCCACTTAATCCACCACAACAGATTATATGATAAACCAAAACAAGATTTAATGTAAGCGCTTTCGCTGGAAAAATGTTCCAACTTCTAGAGACTACAAACAGTACTTAGAAATAACACCTTTTAAAACAATTCAAAAAACGAACTGCCAATAGAGTTTGTTACCCCTCCTGATGTCATACACAAGCATTTAAGGATTCTTTTTAAAAAAAAAAAAATCTTTATTTTCTTTAATGATGGTGCTGTGAGGTTGCTTAAGCATCCTAGTGTGTTTTAAGTTGGAGTAACCCCCTGTAGCTTTAATTCTTAAATGCTTGTGTATGACATCAGGAGGGGTAACGAACTCTATTGGCAGTTCATTTTTTGAATTGTTTTAAAATGTTTTTTTTCTAAGTATTTTACTGTTTGTAGTCTGAAGAAGCTGGAACATTTTTCCAGTGAAAGCGTTTACATTAAATCTTGTTTTGGTTTATCATATAATCTGTTGTGGTGGATTAAGTGGACTTTAAGACGTTCAGTTGCCGTTTTACCCAGTTTGTTCTTTGCTGTTAGTTTTCTGTGTCTGTTATGGCGAGTGGCTTGGGTTCACCCTCACAAATTCTCTTTACTCAAGAGAATGGAAGTAACAATGTACCTTCTGGCTCCCTGGAAGCGAATGCTGCAGGTAACCTCACCATTTTGGTGGAGCAATTGTTAAAGAAAGTAGACACCTTGTCACAACGTTTGGATGCTAATATAGGGCAGTCGGCCCTTGCAGGTGTGGGTGCACCTAGTACCCAACAATTTGAACAGCTTCAACCTCCTCATTTCAATCTCATGGATGGCAACAGAGCAACTTTGGTTCTTCAAAACCACCCACAAGGAGTGAGCAAAGATGGCCGAACAAGGTCAACTATTCAGGGGCAACTTAATCCGCAGAGCAGTAATAGAATGGGAGAAGTGCAGATAGTTAGTGATGTCCCAACAACTGAGGTATTTCTGAGACAAACTTCTTTTTTTAATACTAATGTTGTCAATGATGGGGCTAGCAATAACAATAATAACAATAATATAAGCTCCATGGTGGGGTTGTTAAATGAATTTGACCAAAAATTATATAAATGTAGGAAACTTCAATTGGAAGTTTCCTACCTAGAAGAATGTATCTATAAAAAAATTATTCCAAAAGGATTATGGCAATGGCGATACCCAGTTGGGTTAGTAAATGGCTCACCATTCCATTTGGAGCTTAAAGCCCTATTTGACAAACAAGGTCTGGAATTCCTTAGTATTTTAATCAAGAACTATGTGGAGCAGATTGCTATGCTTAGAAATGATTTAATAACACTAGAACAAAATATTGTTGCTGCAGATGAAAATGATAGATACAGATTTGAATATGCACGCATATTCAGAAGCATTGAAGCTAGTCTTTGTAAGAATGTTGAAACTAAAAAGAAGAAAATAATTAGAGACATGAATGAGTATTCGAATGGTTCTGCCTATCCAGCCCCTCCATCTAGCACTAACACCAGTCTCAATGGGGTTGGTTTGAGTCATATTGGGCAGACTAATGTTGATGAAAGTAATCATAATGAGTCCATGAATGGTACGGTCAATGATGGTAGCCCATGGGTTCGCTGTAGTGAAAGAATCAGGAATAATACGACAGGTGCCTCAGTATGTTGACCAAATGGAAGGCACTACTCCTGCTGGTCATAGTAATAACTCTAATCACAATAATAACCCTAATCAGGGTTTTTGGTTGAACAATGAAGTGCAACAACAACAATTTTTGAACCAGCACACCAACAACAGGAGGCAGGGCCAGAACAGGAGGCAGCAGAATCGGAGGAGGAGATAAGAGGGATTTTGCCACATGTCCTGGTAAGCACCGAGGGGGACTTTAAAATTTTCAACTTTAGTTCACTCCGGGTGGATACGGATATGGTCAACTTCTTTTCTAAAGGGCTGACTTTTGTTCCTGACAAAAGGGCCAATTTGGTCAAGACCATCATAGACCTTAAACTTTTCGTTCATAAGCTCAATCTTTCACACCTTATGGGTTCCAATTCCACACTGACTAATAACTTAAAGGTTTCCAGCCTGTTTAACCCACGGCTGCAAGACACTGTAGCTTTGTTTGAAAAAGCTTGTGAAATTGATTTCAGAAGGTTGCTGGTGAACAATACATGGTATGCCAATAAGTGTAAGAACATCGACAGTGAGGAAATGGCATTTATTGATATGTTAAATACATGTAAAGTGCGAGTTATGAAACCCGATAAGGGTGGTGGTTTAATATTCATGGATCAGCTTGATTATGTAAGCAGAATGCAAGTTGTCTTAGACAGTGCAGTGTATGAACAGGTTAGTCCTAACCGTGCATGGAGCCTACAGGTCAATCAATAACACCCTCAGTGATTTGTGTTTGGAAGGGAGTATTGATATTGATAGTCTATACTACTTAATACAGGTCAATCAATAACCCCCTCAATGATTTGTGTTTGGAAGGGAGTATTGATCTTGATAGTCTACTTAACTGTGCCAGCATCCATTATTCCAAAATTCTTTGGGACTCCAAAGATCCACAAAGACCTCACCAATCCACCTTTTAGACCTATTGTGGGTGGTAGAGGGTCTATCACATATGTGTGTGCAAAATTTGTGGATGCTAATTTAAAACCTATTGTTAGGTCTGAGCCCCAAATATGCCATGATTCTTGGCATTGTCTTGATAATATAAACAAGATATTTTTTGATGACAGTTTGTTATTTGTCACAGTGGATGTTAAACATCTGTACACCGTTATTCCCCAAAAACTTGGTGTAGAATGGGTTAGAGAATTTCTCCATCTCAGGGGGCTTGACAACAAGGACATCAATGTCATAGAGATTTTGTCAGAGTTAGTTCTGAATAACAACTTTTTATTTTTTGAGAACCAGTTTTTCTTGCAGAAAAGTGGGGTAGCCATGGGGACTTCCTGTGGTAGCAGTTTTGCAAATAGTGTGACGGCTTACTGGGAAAGGGTATTCTTGTTTAACAATTTAAAATTTAGAGAACATGTAACTTGGTATACACGTTACCAAGATGACATGCTCCTCATTTGGAAAGGTGAAGCAGTTTTAATTCAAGTATTTATAGATGAGATCACGAAGTTTACGAATTTTCTTGAATTCACCTACCAAATAGGTTATGATGAGATAGACTATCTCGACATCCACCTTTCCAAAGATATCCTGAATAACAGATTTAGGACCACCATTTTCCGTAAGCCCACCTATTCTAATGCATTCCTACATTTTTGAAGCTGCCACCCCTTGCATCAAAAAAAGCAGTAGTCAAGGGGCAAGCAGTAAGGGCAGCAAGAATGGTTTCTAATTTTGATGATCTCATTAAGGAATGTGATTTGTTAAAATCTATGTTTAACAAAAGAGGTTACTCTCAGGCGTTCACTGAACTCATTTTCAATTAAGTTATTAACAAAAGACGCACAGGCTACTTTTCCCCTTTGGTTTCGAAAGGTTATGATGTCCGTTTTGATGAGCCACAACTGGAGATGGAGATTAATTCTTCCCAAGTTCCCACTGATAGGCAGGTCATTAGATTCTTGACAACCTTCTCTTTGGATTCTCATTTTATCAAGGAAATCATAATTAAAAACTGGGGGGTTATTTTAGATGACCATGCATTAAGAAGAACTTTTGGTCAAGTGCCCCAGTTTACTTATTGAAGAAGTTTAAACTTGAAAAATTTAGTAGAGAATCCCAAAAAAATAGTGAAGGTACACACAGGCATGTTTAAATGTGGTAGATGCCATTAATGTAACTATGTTAAAGTTACAAGAAAGATAATTATTAAAGATAGAGAATATATATTGGATGCTAAATTCAGTTGTGATTCTCAAGGGGTGGTCTACGCAGCTGTCTGTGACCACTGTGAGGCTTTCTATATAGGGAAAACCGAAAGGAAAATTAAACAAAGAATCTATATACATACATATATATATATATATATATATATATATATATATATATATATATATATATATATATATACATACATACATACACACACACACACACACACATATATATATATATATATATATATATATATATATATATATATATATATATCATATGTACATATATACATACATACATATATATATATATATATATATATATATATATATACATACATACATAATAGTATCAATAATTCTGTCATCACGAATGCCATAGCTAAACATCACATAGGTTTGTAGTCTGTTAATATTACCTGCTTAGTCCACAGTATCAACAATGTGTAGTATCTTATATGTGCCTAAATGTTGGTGATTTAAACTGTGTTATAATGAGGTCTTTAAGTGGGTATGGTTTGTACACATTGGCAAAGCCTTTGTTATTGTTCTAGTAGTTCTTCAAAAAATTCTTTTAAAGACCAAGCTGTTGGTCTCACATATCATAGTTTACTTCATAAAAATATAGTATATTAGATCTGTGAGCGACTTAACATAGCCATATCTCGACCATGTAAAGGATGTAATTTTAAGATGTTATTTATAGCACACAAATTCAGTATTGTCGTTATTGTTATTTTTATTTTTTTTTAATTATTTTTCAAAAAAAATTCTTTATTTTCTTTAATGATGGTGCTGTGAGGTTGCTTAAGCATCCTAGTGTGTTTTAAGTTGGAGTAACCCCCTGTAGCTTTAATTCTTAAATGCTTGTGTATGACATCAGGAGGGGTAACGAACTCTATTGGCAGTTCGTTTTTTGAATTGTTTTAAAAGGTGTTTTTTCTAAGTATTTTACTGTTTGAAGAAGCTGGAACATTTTTCCAGCGAAAGCGTTTACATTAAATCTTGTTTTGGTTTATCATATAATCTGTTGTGGTGGATTAAGTGGACTTTAAGCCATTCAGTTGCCATTTTACCCAGTTTGTTCTTTGCTGTTAATAAAGGTTTTAAATACATAGTAAGGTAAGCAGACAAAGGTTCAGTAAGGGAGCCTTTTCCAGAAATGATTGGCCTCCCTGGGCTTTTATTAATGTCTTTGTGAATTTTTGGAAGGAGATAAAAATATTGTGATGAAGGATCCTTAACTTCTAATTGAAACATTGTACGTTTATCTATTATACCTTCACTAACTGCAGATTCCAAAAAAGTATCTATTTCATTTTTAAAACTGACTGTGGGATCATAGGCCATACAAGTGTAAAATTTCACATCTTATAGCTGACTGTTAGCTTCCTCAACATACATAGATTTATTCATTACAACTGTTGCTCCACCTTTATCTGCTTGAATAATAACAATATTCTTGCTATTCCTTAACCTTATTAAAGCATCCATTTCCCTTGATGACAAATTAGAAGGAAAATGTGTTTTTGACGATTCAAACCTTCTTCTTCTTCTTTCGGCTTTTCCCGGTGAGGGGTCGCCACAGCGTATCACCTGTCCGCTCATGATTGGCAGTGGAGTCTTACAGTGTCGTGTTGCCAGCCCGGTGCCCAACCTTCCACAGAAGGCACACACATGCACACACTCACACCTAGGGTCAGTTTAGAGTGTCCAATCCACCTACAGCATGTCTTTGGGATGTGAGAGGAAACCAGAGCACCCAAAGGAAACCCACGCAACCACAAGGATGACATGCAGACTCTGTACAGAAGGCACCCCAACAAAATGTAATTCTTTTAATATACGTTTTTGAAACACCTCCACATTTTTATTCATGGGTGGAACAAAGGTTGACTTATGAAACTTGAAACCACTAAACTCATTATGCTCAATGCCTCATTCAGTATTCTGAAAATGTAAATTAAGGTTAAGCAATCTACAGAATGCATGCAAATCCTCAACAAAAGTATCTTCTGAAACAAGAACCCAGGGATAAACTTTAAACCTTTATTAAGTATCACATAATCAGATTCAGACAAAACAGCTGATGAAATATTAATAACATTATTGGTAGAAGTTATCTGGGTTTCAGAAAATTCAACATTGCTTCCAGAGAGCCATCTATGCTTGTTTTTCGATTTGTGTTTCCTGCCCCCCCCTCCTTTTGTTATGGATAAAGGGACTGAATTAAAATTATGTGATGACTTATCTGTTCAGTATTACAAGATTTTTTACTAGCTGGTGACGTCTGCTGTCTGTCACTTTCTGTGTTAGTATAAGAGGACGAATCCTCACCAGAAGTGTCACTAATAGATTTTTTCAAAATAGACATTTCTTTTTCTATTTTGCCCCATCGACAATGACTCATTTTGGACAAACCTAACATTTTTAGGATTTTTTACATGTTCAGAGGGCTTCCCCAGTTTATAGTCCCTCAAATCCCTGTGGAACGTCTGAATTTTCCTGTCTTTTAAATCCTGTTTAAACTGGAGCAACTCTTCCCTTAATTTATCAAAACATTGTTTATAGGTTGATGCACTCTCAAAAGATTTAGCCTTTTCACAAATTTGAGTGACCTCAGGTATATATATGTGACTATTCTACATTCATAAAACTCATGTAAGGTTTTAACAAACTGTATGGAGGCTTTTTGCTGAATTTCAGCCCAAGATGTAAGTAATGTGTCATCAGGTTGGCCAACTAAAGGTTTTATATGAATTCTCAAGCTCCTTGGGGTGACATCTTTCTCCAAATAGGCTTTAAAAAGCCTTAAGTGCCAAACACATGCTCTAAGATTTTTCATGTGTTTACTAAGCTGGTCAAAAGTAAAGACACATACTGTATCTGGACTAGACTCTGATCAATTGTATTATGTATATTCCCAATCCCAAATACTTGAATCTCTTCTTGGTCTACTGACAGCCCCTTCAGAATAGTAGTTAGATCCATGTTGGAAAATTCAAAATGTTGACAGTAAAACTATTTAACTAACACAATGATTACAAAATCCTATTGTTCAAACATTAATTTGTAATATATGGGACCAAAAATTACTATATAACTGTCAAAAATATGCGATGGATTAACAAACACCAGCACCCAAATACTAAACAGATGAGTGGTCAGTCAAACAATGTATGACACAATCCCATGTTAATATGTCACTAAACCAAGCCCCCAAAAATTGTATGTTTTTCAGCATCAATTTATATAATTAATGCATATATTAAATACAATTCAAAACTGAAAATATGAAATGAAACAAATTGTCTTTCTTTTTGTCCCAAAAAAGTTCTTACTGCTCGTAGAAAACCAAACAGTTTCACCAAATAGTAAATGTCTTTTGCTTGTCCAAAGGAGTTCTTATTGTCCATAAAAAATAGGCAGTTGCACCAAATGTTGTTGTTCTTCTTTCAGCTTTTCCCGGTTAGGGGTTGCCACAGCGGAACTCCAGTCCGCTAATGATTGGCAGTAGATTTTTACTGTGCCAAGGTGCCAGCCCAGCGCCCAACCTTCAACGAAGGCACGCACATTCACGCATGTCTTTTGAATGCCACTCGACTGCGGGGTGGACATGCAGACTCCACACAGAAGGCGCTCCAACTGAGAATCAAATGGGATAACATCTTACTGTGAGGCATCAACGCTACCTCCGCACACAGCGGCTTATAGGCAGTCACACCAAATAAAAAGTCAAAATTATTATTTAAGGGTATGGGCCAAACAAAAGTGTCTTAGAATGTCAGAAATGAAAAAGCCCAAATCAACCAGCTGTTGGAAAGAGCATTAACCAATAACTCAGATGGTATTCACCTCTTCTGATGTAAAAACAACCCACAGTGGCTTTATCTGGCTTTTAGGCATAGGCGACATTCAAACCTTCAACACACACCAAAATCAGAACACTATTCACCTCTTCTGATGCTTAAAGCAATTAGAACATATTGTTGTCACAAACATCGCCCAAAAGTAATCCAATTTGTGAAGAACGGACAGTATTCACCTCTTCTGATCCTTGTAATAAATGTTTGTCCCTGTGGATTTTCCCGGTTAGGGGTCACCATAGCGGAACTCTGGTCCGCTGATGATTGGCAGTAGATTTTTTTTTTTTTTTATGGAGCCGATATGCTAGCCCAATGCCCAACCTTCAGTGAAGGCATGCCCATTCACATATGTCTTTCAGAGGCCACTCAACTGCGGGGAGGACATGCAGACTCTACACAGAAGGCACTCCAGTCGTGAATCGAACAGGAGAACCTCTTGCTGTGAGGCAACAATGCTACCACTGTACCACTGCGGCTTTATGTAATAATTGAAACAGGCCAAAAAATTACCTAGTCTAAAGATGGCCATCGTAAGCATGAAGCCCTTTCTCCTCACACTTGGCCATTAGGACTTGTCATATTAACACACAAACCAAGCCACAATCTTCAGTTAATGGCCCATACTCAAAAAAATTGGCTTTGGCTTACATATAAGAAACATCAGTTTCAGAGGGACAATAAAATCAGGTTTATTACCTCTTATGGTAGAAATACTCATGAATTTTTGGATATAGTGCAACAGCACTGGGATATTATTTTGGCTGATGATAAATTATGTGACATGTTAGGGGACAAATGCTCATTCTCTTTTCCTAGAGGTAAATCTTTGGGGAGTCACTTTAGCCATTATAAACGTTTCATGCCCATGGAACATTCTATACAGGCTACACTGGATGGGACACAAGTTGTGGGATGTTACCCTTGTGGACACTGCTCTTTCTGCAAATACATTTTTCAGACTAAAGAATTCTCTAGTAAAAACACTTCTAATGTTTTTTCTATTAATGTTTTTGGTAATTGCAACAGTGATTTGGCTATTTACCTTGCATCTTGCTCGTGTTCATAGGTTCATAGGTTCATAGGTTCATACTAGGCTATCTGCCCTGGGGCAATTATAAGCCTAGCCCGATTCTGTATGGCTTACGCCACCCCTTGATTTGAGTATACTGTGCCCTTTTTAAGGTTTAGTTTACTGTGCCTCTGTCTAATAGTGACACAGGAGTAATCCCTGGGACAAACCTACGATCCCCCATCCACTTATTGAGATTCTTCTTGAAGAGATTCAGTGAGGTGCTCTGCCTCACATGAACTGGAATTCTATTCCAGAGCGAAGGGAGCCTCTGGGTTATGAACCTGTCCCTCCAGCAAGTTCTATTTATTTCTGTGCTGAGGTTCAAGTCCCTCGAGCGTGTGGCTCTAAGGGATTTAGATTTACTGAGGTGGAGCATGTCCATTAATTCTGGATTTGACATAGCTTTGTATGTCAGGCATAGATTGCCTCAAGTAGGCGGTATGCAACTGAGTAGAGCTGGAGTTTTTAACCAAGCAGCATATGGCATCTGTTTGAGACCCTTGATCCTCTTGGTGAGATACTTTTGGGGTCTTTCTAATTGCTGCAGGTGTCGGGTAAGGTACATCCCAAAAGGGGCATTGTATTCTATGATGGGCCTGATGAGGGATGAATAAAGGGGCATGATTACCTCTCTTGATCTAGATGTGAAACCCTTCGTGATGAGGTGGGCTATGTAGAAGGTCTTTCTAACCACTTTGGCAATGTGGTTTTCAAAGGAGAGATTGCTATCAACTTGGGTCCCCAGGTCTCTAATAACTTTCTCTGTACTTAATGGGTTTCCGCCTATGTGGTAATTTGTGGACACATTGTTTTTGCCAAAGGGTATGACTATACATTTTTTGGCATTTAGCTTTAAACCATGGCACTGGCACCAGTTATCTGTCTCTGTGAGACCGTTTTGAAGGATGTTTGTGTCAGCTGGAGAGTTGATTATGGCGCCCAGTTTGCAGTCGTCTGCGAACTTGGTGAGCCATAGTCCTCCCACGTTTGCCTGTACCTCGGAAAAGTATATACTGAACAAGAGTGGTCCCAGGACAGAACCCTGTGGGACGCCACTTGTGACCGGTTTCGAGTCTGACATGGCTCCAGCAACTCTCACTCTGTGGGTTCTGTCTTTGAGCCAGTTTGCGACCCATCTTGTGACATAGGGGTTTATGTTTAAGCTGGATAGCTTATCTATGATGCCCGAGTGGGGTATTGTGTCAAATGCCTTTGCAAGGTCCAGATAGGCAGTGTGGACTACCTTCCCTTCATCTATGGCTTTGGTGACTGTTTCAAAGAAGTCAACCAGGTTCAAAAGGCAGGATCTGCCCTTGACAAAGCTGAACTGGGTAGGATCTAGTGTCTGTAGGTCCCCAATGTCTTTGTTTATGAGCTCCATGATGATCCTCTCCATAGCCTTGCAGACTAAGCTAGTCAGGCTTATGGGGCGATAGTTTCCAGGGTCCGTAGAGGCTCCACCTTTGTGGAGTGGGACCACTGTTGCTGTACGCCATTCTGTGGGCACATATCCTGTAGTGAGGCTGAGATTGTATAGCTGTTTTATTTGAGGGATTAGTTCCTCTTGTAGTTCATGTAGGACGCAACCTGAGACGCCATCTGGTCCCATGGAAGCAGTGTTTTTTGCTTTGGAGAGGGCAGCCTTCACCTGAGCATCTGAGATGTTTGGGAGGCAGCCCTCTGTCGGGATAGATACTTGCTCTTTTGGGGGGGGGGTGGAGAAGTTTGCACTGAACCTGTCTGCCAGGATATTGGCGATGTCTGTGGGTTCAGTGTATTTTTTTGTCGTTTAGAATCAACACAGAACAAGTCTGGGAGTTGCATCCCAGGTTTCTAACATAACTGAAAAAAGCCTTATGATTGTCTTTGGTGTCCTGTGCAATTTTTCTCTCGAAGCTGGCCTTGGAGGATTTTATGAGGGATCGTAATTTTTTGCTAGTACTGATCAGAGATGCCTTCCCTATTAGGGATTTTGCTCTATCATGTAGTAGCTTCCTCCTTCTGTTGTACAGTTTATTTATGGAAGGGGGTCCACCAGACTGGACGCCTGCCTTTGGATGATTGGGTCTTGGTTTTGTTTGGGATAGCATGATCCATGCATTCCTGGAGATGTCCGTAGAATGCATTTATATAGGATTCTGCAGTTTGGGCCATAGTTTCCACTGGCCCTGGGGCCTTGAAGGATTCCACTTCGGTTTTGAGAAGTGAGAAGTTCACTTTTGAGAAGTTTTTCACTGTGGTTTTCTGGGCTGGGGTGGGGTCGGGATGTGGACATCCAGTGAAATTAATTTATGGTCTGATCTTACCAATGAGGGATATACTTCTGGTGTGGAGCATAGAGTCCCCATGTTGGTAATGATCAGGTCTAGTATGTTGGCCCTCTTGTGGGAGTGGTGACTAGTTGTTCCATAGCGTTTGAGTTTATAATTTCCAGGAATCTTTGGGCTAAGGTGCTGGGGCTTGAGTAGTGCTCCCAGTCAATGTTTGGGTAGTTGAAGTCACCCAATATAATGGTGTTCGGAGAGATCTTCATGTTCTCCAATGTTTTCAGGAAAGCCGAATGGGATTCCTGACTTTGAGAGGGTGGTCTGTAGGATGCTATAAACTGAAAAGCAGTCTTGCCCACTGTTAGTTGCACATGGATGGTCTCCGATACTTCGTGCAATGCCACTAACCTGGAGGTGTGGATATCCTTGATAAATATGGAAACTCCCCCTCCTTTTGTGGTTCGGTCCGGGTTTTGGGGCCGAAAAGCATGATATGAGGTATAGCCTGGTAGTGCTGGGGTGCTCTCTGGAGCCTTGAACCAGGTTTCTGTCACTGCACAGATATTGATGTTCTCCATACTGAGGAGAGTTTTGAGTGCGTGCATCTTGAGGTTAAGACTTCTGGCATTTAGCAGCATTACCCTTAGTTTCTTGTTCCTTGTGCTGTCTATGGGGGTGGGTTTGACTTTTGAGCCTTGCCTAAAAAAGGCACTATGGGGGTGGCAAGAGCCTTTGCCAATATCCGAAAGCCCAGTGGTGACAGGTGCAAGCCGTCCCTAGCGAAGCAACGTGGCTTGTCGAGCATGTCATCCCAGGCTGACAGACACTGGATCCCCTTTGAATGACACCAAAATTTTAGCCAATTGTTAAAATCGATCATTTTGTCTTTGTACTGTGGCATCATTCTAGGTGAGGGTAAGATGCTGCTCAAGGTCAGGGTCATACCAGCCTGGGCTACATGATCAGAGAACTCCTCTATGTCTCTTTTCATGTAGTCCAGGGAGGTACATCTCAGGTCATTCACACCAGCATGTACAATGACTGAGTCATATTTGTATTTGCTTTGGAGTGACCTGAGTGCTTGCGTTATGTGTCAGATCCTAGCACCCGACAGGCAGCTCACCGTGACCTTCTCTTTATTCAGCCTGGTGAGCGGGACGTCAGTGTGTCTGACAATAGAGTCACCTATAACAAGAGTATCAGGTGTGTTATTCAGCCTTAAGGGCTGTGGCTGCTTGGAACACTGACTTTGTGGGTTATGTGTTGTGTGTGTTTTGTTTTGAGGTAGCGTTTGCTTGTATGTCTGCTTTGGAGGTCTCTGTTGCTTAGGTAGATTTTTATTTAGAGCCTCTGAGTATGTTTTTGTGTATTTATGTGTTTGGTTCGCTGATGTGGTGGGACTATGTGATACTGGAATTGTGTTGTGTGAGGTTACCTTCTCCTCCTGACTGGTTACACCAGTTTTGAGATGAGAGAGCTCAGCCTCCAGTTTGGCTAAATAGTTGCATCTCTCACATATATTTGAACCTGTTTGGAGGAGGAGAGTGTTGTCCGTGTACATGAGACAGTTGTAACATTGCCTAAAAATTCCCAGATTCACCAGCTGAACTGGAATGGAAACCATTGACTGACCTTTGGACATGCTAGAGTAATAGGGAAACTGAATTTAAGACGGACCAATAGAGGACAGGGTAATCGTAGAGAGTATAAGAGTAAGCTTTTTATGTTGGCCAAACTTCTAGACCCATTAAATTTCATATTTCAGAACATCTTAGTAATATCAGGAATAAATATTTGACCAATGCTTTATATAAACACACTATTTCTCATAAGACAACAACTTTCAAATTTATTATTATTGACAGAATTATGGGACATAGATCCTTTAAAATAGGTTGGCATAAATTGTTAAATAAAAAAGAAAAATCATGGATTGTGAAACTGAAGGGATTATTTCCACCTGGTTTAAATGGACACTTACAATTGTTTAATTAATGATCAATTATTGTATTTTGGTTTTGTATAAAATTAGGTGGTTGAACAGACTGAGTTAAACATTGAAAAAGGCCATTGGGCCGAAACCGGTTTGTTTTTGTGTTGTTACACATAACAGATTTTTATCTCCAGTTGGGTGCTGGATTTTTGTGATTACTTTAAAAAAATGTCATGTTAAAAAAAAAAAAAAAAAGAGTGTCACTACTTAGTGAATAAATGTTTCGAAGTATTTAAGCAGTCCAAAAAAAAAGAATAAATCTGGTTGTCATTTTCAGGAGTTAGAGCTTTCACAATGGCCCTTACCTTAGATGGGGGTCTTTCAAATATTAGTAGCATTAACCCATGCCACAAACACTCCACAGAAAACTTGAAAAGTAAAAACATGTCTTTATGAACTTAAAAGCCATACACTTCTAGCCTTTGCAAAGATTCATCTAAATTGTTTAGAAACCTTCCTCATTCCTGAGTGTGACCAAAATATCAGACAGATAACTCTCTGAGTTCTTAGCAAACCATTCCTAATTTTAGCAAAACAAAAATTTGACCTGCAAAGAAATACTTATTCAAAACATAAGTGGGCATTCAACAGTAAGCACTTTTCTTGTTAAACACTGAGTTTATTTGGTTTCATCATACTGCGAATACCCTCCAAAATCTAACTCATTTAAATCCTATGATCCTACACATACTCCCAATGCTTTTATCTTTGTTTTTCTCAGGGCAATCTTAACTTTTCCTTATCATTTAAAACAGAACCTGAACATGCTTTCAGCTTCACTTGCCAACAATATTCAAGTTGGTTTAATTAATAATTTGCATCCAGACTCTTAACAATAATCTCTGTATTAATGTGTAAGCCATACCCTTCTAACCTTTGCAAAGATTCATCCAAACTCTTTAGAAATCAGCTTCATTCTTGCATGTGACCAAAATATCATCCAGATAACACAAAGCATTTCTAAGGTTATCAATGTTTCCCTAAAACAATGGTGGAGTAATACAAAATGACTGCGCTGAAAAAGTCCCATGTGTATTACAAGATAAATAATTCTTGTGAAATTTTGTCCAGTATGTGTAGCATAAATCAATCTTGCTAACTAACCCTGCAAATGAGTGGTACTGTTCTGCCTGTAATACAGGATTAATCATTATCTTGAGTTTCCCAGAAATCCAGAAGTGCCATCACAGTGATGGGTGCTGGAATCCCACTTTCAACAGCTGCCCAATGTGCCCTGAAAGTGCTGCCAAAGTAGCAATTTAATGAATCATTTGCATTGGCATTTCCAAGGAAGCCACAAGCTCGGGCAGCTGCAAAAACTACAATTTAAGTAATAAAACATCTATTTCTTGCTGCCTGAGCTCGCAGTTACCATGGAAATTCCTATGCAAATTTGTTAAGGCATACCGATCAAAGTCTTTCATCAAGAGTTTTGGATAAAGCCAAAAATGACAGCGGAATGAAAGCTTAAACTAGGGACAAGTTTTAACTATTACTTATTCATTTAAAATTTTAACAGAACAAGTTTTGCATCAGCATGCATTTTCTGAACAATAAAAGTAGAAGACTTTAATGTCTGATATTTGTGACTAACTGTAATCCTCTGCATATTTCTCAACTTTTGCTTAAGAAATCGGAATAAAGCCAAAAATGATGGGGGCATAAAGGGCCAAAATCAGGAATAGATTTTTAATATTGCTGTTATGAACTTATAAAGCAGCTAGAATAACAAGTTTTGAACTATCATTTATTTTCTGAAGAATAAGAAGTCTCACATTGAAATCTTTCATTATTTAGTGAGCACAATGGTTTGCCAGATTTTATGAAGACCAGACCTAAAACATGAAGCAAGTCTGCAAAATTTTGGAGAATTAAGATGTATGATCCTGAGTGATTTACCAGAAAATCAAATATTTTATGAGGGACAGGGCAAAAATAAGAGGCAAAATCAGGCATGTTCAACACAATTCTGGGCAGTTTGTTTATTTGTTTATCGACTGCTTTTTGTTTACCAGGTAAGTGAGTTGCTCCATGGATCCTTTTCAGACACAACCCAGGACCAATAGCAGTAAAGACAACACTTTACAAAAGTAAAATAAGACATGGGATTTGTGTACATGCTTAGTACATTTGAGACTTATGATCTACAAGTAAAGTTTAATTTCATATAAGTTGGTGCAGACTTGCGTGTTTTTGTCTTTTATCCACTGAGTACCAAGATAGGCTTTTGCTCTCCTGTATAATAGCCTATTTTAGGCAGAATTTTCCACATAGGTGCATTTCACTGAAGCTAGACTGATTTACAATGCAGTAATCATGTTGCTGTATTTAATTATTTATTCATTCATTTTCTTGCACTCACTTTAGGCTATTCAGTATAATTATGGGTATATGTAGAGATGCCCTGACAAGCTATGAGAATAAGCCATAAAAACTGTTTAGAGTCATGGATATTCCAAGGACAATGAATCGTATGACCATTCATGCCTTGTCAGTACCCTCCTTCAGGCAACACCTCCTTTTTCTAGGAGAGCCAAACCAGTATGACCCATAGTAATTTGAGGATGCCCATCCAGTCACTAGTTTATGCTTAAAGTAAGATAGTGAGTTGCCCTGCTTAACATGTTGGGGAATTTATTCTAAAGGACTGGGAGGTGCTGCCTTATAAGCATGCCTCTCTCCTGTGATGTGTTTATCTGTTGAAAATTGAGGTCTCTTGTTAAAATATTGGTGAAGATATTAGACTTGTATAGAAACAGAAGGTCCAGCACAACTTGGCCTCTAATGGTGCAGTAAACAATATAGATATCCCCTCAAACGTCCGTACAACACCGAATAAAGGGATAGTAGTTTTCTGTCTCTTTTGGTAGCTCATGATCTTTAAGCTTGTGATTTTATTGCTTAGGAGCCTTTGGGGTCTTTTTAATTGTTTGATATGTTTAGCAAGATACACCCCAAAGTGTGTGTGTGTGGGGGGTGTACTTGATAATTTGTCTGATCAATGCTGACTATGAGAGAATGATTGACTCTTAAGACTGTGATGATATTCCATTGGCAATTAGGAGGGCTAAATAAAAGGATTTCCTGACAGCTGTTGTCACGTGATAGTCACAAGAGAGGGCACTATCAGCCCTAGTTTCTACGTCCCTGACACAATTTTCATTTTGTAGTGGTATGTGGGCTATAAAGGGTTGTCTACCAAAGGTGATCACTACATGTTTTAGCATTTAGTTTGAGCTCATTTTTAGTATACCAAGGGTTTACATGAGAGAGTTTATTTAAGGGAGTTTGTACATCATAGAGTGACTAATAACAACCTCCAGTTTGCATCTACATGCAAAGTTTATGTGCCAGAGGTAATGGCTCTCTACTTGGAGATCTAAGAAAAACAAGAGATCCCATTACTGAACCCTGAGAGACACCACTGGTCACTTTCATACTTACTGATAAGGCATCTTCATCTTGCACTGTGTGGACTGTCCTTCAGCCAGTTTGTTATCCAGCTTACAACATATGGTTCAAATTTCAAAGCAATTAACATTTGTATGATGCCGACATGAAGAATGGTACTGAAGATGTTCACCACATCAAGCTACCCCAACATGGCCACAATCTATAGCCTCTATAATTCTTCTGCCCTCCACAAAGCCAAACTGCTGAGGGGTCAAGTCAAACAAGAGTCTTGATATCACAGTTTATGAGCTTAGTTATGATACCCCCCATGGTTTTGCATATGAGGCTTTCTAAGGCTGATATGATTTTAACTACCCAGGTCAGTTGTAAGGCCATCCTTATCAAGGGGCATTAACACTGCAGTATACTGCTCATCAGAGACAAAGCCTGTAGTTGAAGTAAAGTTAAACAGGTTGAGTAGTGTCTGCAGGGGCATGTTTAGTACTATTTTTCAACCAGGTATACAATACATAGAAGTAAATAAAGACAAAATCAAAAAGATTATTGTATACTAGAAATCTGACAAAACCAAGCATCTTGCATACTTTTTTCTTATCCAGGTGTTACAGATTTATGAAATGTTTTATGAAGAGTAACAAACATTTTGATAAGCTGCGTGATGTGCTTAAATGGAGCAGCCCCTGGCACTGTTGCATATTTTAATTCTGGCTTTTGATAAAAGGAAACCCTTGGAAAAGGACTCTATGGGCCTCACTCTGTCCACTCACCCCTACTTTCCCTTCATGCTGGCTTTGCTACACCATTTAGATTACCTTTTGCCTTTCCTCATACTTGACTCCACATTTTTCCTACTTTGTTTTAATGCATCCTATCTGTCCACAACTACACCTTATAAATGAGGAGGAAATAATCAAATTAAGCCAGAGGCCTCAGCACCCCCCCCCCCAAGCCAATGGGTTCCAGATGCTCTGATGTGAATTTGTTTCAAACCTTTTCTGACAAATACGGCCTAAACAGAAACTGTGGCTAAAGAAAGTCATTCGTCATTCGTTCTTCCTCTTCATTTTCTTTCTGCATCCTCTCGCCACTCCCTAAATGGCCAAGACTGCGGTGTAATACGTGTGGACAAATGAACAGATTTAAGCTGGTAGTCTGGAAGCTGGTAGTCTGGAGGCTGCTGTTTGGGCCTTAGAAGCCATGACATTCTAGATGGTGTGAGCTATACTTTATAATTTTTTTCCCCAGCCTTTTGCTGCAGTTATGGCATGAACAAAACCCACGACTAACTAAATAAATTCAGTCTTATTTTTTTTCTTTCAAGGAAGAAATAAGTTGTGCCCAAGGCTTAAGGATCAAAGTTGACAAAAAATAGTCCCCAATAAAGTGAGTATATAAATGCTTGCAAACATGCATGAATCATCTCTTACAACAGTGTCTATCTCCCTGTCAAAAGAAAAAAAGAAAAGATAGTCACCGTTTGTGTATCCCTCTGATGTTGGATCAGGATGAAAGTGAATGAATAAATGGCCTCCCTCAGCCATATATGTTAAGTTGCTGTTGTCAAACATCATATAGCATGGCTTTTCACCCCCACTCCTAAAAGACAGTTACCATTTGTGTATCCATCTGACATCCAAAATATAGTATCATATTCTAACTTGTTGAGCACAGATGTATATTCACAATATGCCACCTTACCCTTACCTCCTTAAGTTAGCCCCATAAATATACACTTAAATATCACAGTCATGCATTCCAGCCATTTGCTCCAAAACAGTACATTGCCCCTATATACCTATTTATAACCCGCATGACTTTGTGAAAAGTTAAAGAAATGATGACCACACAGCCCTACAAAAGTCAGCATGACCTTCTGTGCATCCAAGGTTTAATTGAGAGGAAAATACAATAAATAATGACTACACTTTCCCCAGTATCAGAGTAGTTATAGTGACCTTCTGTGCATACATGTGAGGTTTGACTGTGAGGAGAAATTAAGAAATAATTTCACTGTTCCCAGACCCCACCACCCCCAAATGCAAGCTATAGCATCCTTCTTTGCATGCTTCAAGGCAGTGCCAGTTGTACAACAGGTGAGTCAGGGCAGAACCCTCAATAAGCCTGTGCAAAACTCCATTTCTCCAACCTGAATTGTGGATGCTGCTAGGGTCTAGATGTTCTCTGATGCCTTTTATGCCTTATTTTTGGAAGGTAATGACTTGTAGTGTATGGATCATTGTGCTTTTGCTCTGAATTTGAGGGAAAACACATGCTTGTTAAGCACCATTCTGACACTGGATAAGTATTTAACAAGATTTTATTAAGTACCTTTTACTACTGTTAAGCTCACACACTGGAGCATTAACAACAATCTGTAGCCACCACCAAAGACCAGTGGGAAGCTGTGAAACACTTCATTTAGACTTTTTCCCTAACTTTTGATTATGTGGCTACTGGATAACATACCATGCAGGTGAAACTTTAGCTTAATTTGTATTTTTCTATGAAATTTCTGTGCAGTCATTCCAAATGTAACTCATATTTATATTACATACATCTTGTGTTGTGGATATACTTTTGTTATGGTAGTTATGGATATGCTTCCGTTATGGTAGTAGACAGTTAAAATTTATTGTTATTTATATTATTTAAAAAAAAACTGCCCTTTTAGATTGCTAAGTGCCCCTTTTGCCTTCCACCCATGCATCATTCAGCAGCTTCTGACACCCCTGATGGCAGTTAAAAAAAACTGATATGACCCATTCATTGTTACCAATTTGTTCCAGGATTCCCACATAGAAAAAATGATATAATGAAACAAAACAATAAACAAATGCAGAAAATATGCATCAGTTTGAACAATTATCATTTTAACTAAGCCAAATTAATATAGAGATTAAAATGAGTCTCTGATTCAGGATGATTCAGTCCTTGCTATGGAACACTGGATGAACTCTTTCATGTTGCACAAATATTAAAGGATAGTGGGAGTCTGTCAATAGAGTCTATATATACTTTATGGACCCATAGATGTCATGTGAGCGTGTACTATAGAATGCCTTATAGGAAATGCTACAACAGTACAGGTCCCATGACCACTGCTGAATCCATTGTGGTCCTTTTATTTGCAGAGCCAGAGTTGTTATCATTCTCAGTGCTATGTCCAGTAAATTCATGGTGAGCATAGGATTCTGCCATCTGTGCCTGTCTTCCCTCCATTTCGCAATTTTTAGAAATAAGATATTAAGGCAAAGTTTAGGATTTGGAGACTGTCCATTTTTGCAAACATGACAGTGACATCTGTATTGTTTTTGGGACTTGGGCAAAAAAGTAACATCTCCAAATCAGAAGTTATAATCTGGCTCTTGGAAGATGGTAGAATATGCTGTAGAGGCAAGTGGGAGCTCCTATCCCAAGGGGAGGAGTTTAAATACCTTAGAATCTTGTTGATAAGGGATGGCAGAGGGGTGTCATCCCAAGGGGAGGAGTTTAAATACCTTAGAATCTTGTTGATAAGGGATGGCAGAGGGGTGTCAGTACTGCAGGCTTTGTGCTTGGCTGAGGTGGTGAAACAAGAGCGGATACAATAAACTCTCAGTTTACCATTTACTCTTTGCTCATCCCTACCTTTAGACCAAAGCTTTTGTAAATGATCAAAAGGAGGCAATCATGACTATAAGAAGCAAAAATGGGGCTCCTCTTCATGCTTGCTAGGCTCAACCTTCACAAGACCTCAGCCATCAGGGAAGGTCTGGGACTATATCCATTACTCCTCTAGGCTGAGAGATTCAGTTGAGGTAGTTCAGGTAAATAATGAGGATGTCGTTTGGATGCCTCCCATGAGATGAGGCCTTGGGACAGGCCAAAGACACATTGGATAGCCTATAGCTTTCTGTTTGAAGAGGAATACATGGAAATCCTGTAGATAAGCTGGATAAACTAGAAACATGTAACATGGAGAAACATGGACTGAAACTAAATGCCAAAAATTCAATTATTGTATCTTTTGAAAAGTCAGCTATACCCACTAAACTATACCACATTGACAATATGCCCTTAAGAGTTGATCAAGCTGTTCAGGATTTGGGAACTTATGTGGACAGTGACCTACATTTTTAACTAGCATATATCTATCGTTGTACCAAAGCCCTTCTATATTGCACAGCTTAGAAACAAAGGGGCAGTGTCTAGATCTAGTGAGGTCATTGTCCCCCTTTACTCAGTCCTCATTATGCCAGTCATTGAATATAATACCCCCTTTGGCATTTATCTGTCCAGACACAGCAACTGGAATGCCCACAGAGATACCTTACTAAACAACATGTCTTACATGGACCAACTCAAAGTGCTGTCACCACACTCTGTATCCTACAGACTACTAACAGGAGCCATCCTCCAACTCATTACTGATGGATTTACTGCACCTCAGCAAGTCAAACAGCATCAAAAATACTCAGTCTAGAGAGCAAACCTATTTTTCAATATCAATAAAAAGGTTTGGAGGGACAGGTATATCTCAAAGAGGATACCGCTGCTGTGGAACAGATTTCATATCCACATAAAACAAAGTTCATCTTTATCTATTTTCAAGTGCAGCTTGGATGGGAAACAGAAAATTTAGCCCAGGACTCCCCCTTTTTCTACTAATGGACAGAGGCAGCTCCTAAATGCTTTATCCCATGCATGAGTCCCCTCAAATTATCTATGGCATGATCCCAGTTATAATCATTAGGGGTAATGTATAATTATTGACCATGGGATAAGGCCAGTCTACAACCAAATGGAGTTACTTTGAGCACAAAAAGATAGTCAATAAATGGCCCATAAGGGGGCAGTTAGCCTAGTACTTAACTGTGAACCTATGAACCTATGAGAACAATGCTGAGAATAGGGAAGTCTGCTATGCCTTTCTCAGTTTTCCAACACTGTACCCTTCTCATCAACAATCAGATTAATAAATGGAAGCGCTGATAGAATTTTTAAAATATGAAATTGGCCTACATTTATGGAATATTTATTCAACATGAAAGTTTCATGTAAAGACATCGAGATTGTTAAGGTAACATATTTCTGAGAAGATAAGTTGATTCCAAGAAGAGTACCATAGTGTCCACGTTTTCATTGCTATGACTACAGCTGAGCCCCCAATTAGCTCAGTCTTCTCTCTCTCTCTCTCTCTCTCGCTCTCTCTCTCTCTCTCTCTCTCTCTCTCTCTCTCTGATTCTACCACACTCATAAGCTGCTTAGTTAATGTCTCGTAAAGCCATGATTAAAAAGGCTCAAAACCTGGCTCTATGGTGAAAAGAGAGATGACGGTATAATATGACTCAGAAGACCCACATTTATTTGACAGCTCCAGCAGTAATGCAGCCACATTGTGGAAGGTGGGTGTGAGTGAATGACAGTGGCTTGTTCCAGCCAGTGAGATAAGCAGGCAGATTAGCCCACTGCAGTGCTGGCACCTGCTGGAGATAGATGTAGAGAGAGAGAGAGAGAGCGAGAAAGAGAGAGTGGTGTTCGATGTGTGGGGTATGAGCCAAGCACATGCGCTTGGCTCTGCCATGTTGTATTTGAATGGCAACCTTAATGTGGAAACTGCAGAAACTTGGACATCAAAGGTGCTGCAGGGCTTGTATCAGCAAACATACATACTAGCTGCTGTAAAGCAGTTCAGGATAAAACAAAAAAATCCTGCTTAGTGCCCTTGTGATGACTTCCTGAAAATGGCTCTCACCCCACAGGTGAATATATGGCTCTTCAGTCTAGAAATAGATTATGGTTGCCTGCCTGTGGGGGATAAAAAGGGTGTCTCTCTTTTTTGTAACTATGCCTTCATGACTACAACTGCTACCTGCTTTATAAACTTTGGAAAATAGCACATTCTATAAATTCCACAATTAAACTGTACATATTTTATATTTCTTGTCAACAATCTTTCAGAATTTGCCTCTTTATAGTGTTCTGACCTTTCAAACTGAAAACAAATGTATGTCTTGTGCTCACAGTAGCTGGACTTTCAGAAAATATCCTTTAAAGTTTTTCTTTTAATGACAATCTTACTCTCCCACAGTTTTGTTTATTTGTATGTTGTGTACTTCCCCCAATCCATTGTCGCCTTCCTATTCCTCCTCCCTTCCTGTGTTGTAAGTATAAAAGAATTTTATACTGATAAGAAAAATGCTGACCTTTCATTGGTTGCTGGTACTCTGAAAAACCTCCTTCATGCACCCAGAGCTTATTATATAATGAGAATACATGAGTTTATCATATACAAGGCTAAAAAAAAATCATGGTTAACATAACATTATATCAAACAGAAATTTAGTACATATGCCTTTAATGTATGTCTTTTAAATGTTAAGACTAAACAGTATATTTAAGGAATGCCAGGCCTTTGCATTGCATTCCTCAGAAGAGCACATGCAGTTTAAATTTTATTATTAAGAATGTGTAGATTGCTGTAATCACAATATTTTGTATATTCAACAAAAACAGGATTTTGAAAAGAGGTGGAGCAATAGCTGCCAAGTTCCTTATTCAAATCCAGTATTGAATACATCTTGTGGACAGACACAATCTAACAAAGTTAGAAACGTTGTTCAGATAAGATATCAGAATTCAAAAGCACAAGTTAAAATAGTTTTATTTTTATTGTGCATGAGCACAAGTGAGGCAGCTGTAATGGCAGAAAGAATACAGCCTGGCATGATCTGATTCACAGGTATATGCATCTTTGACATTTCCAAGCACAGGTAGCATATCTTAGATGTGTTTCCTAAAGGGCAAAAACTTTGCTGCACGTAGAGGAGCAAGTCCAGAGCCCAGTGATTATACAATATTAACTTTCAATGGAAATCAGCCAAACAAATTCACTGCAAAACTGGTCCAGAATTCCATAAAGCAATAAGCACTGCTGTATCTAGACCTTATGAACCAGGAACTGGTTTAAAACACAGGTGGAACAGTAACCAATGACAGCTTGGATGAACCAGGAATTGGTTTAAAACACAGATGGAACAGTAACCAATGACAGCTTGGCTAGTTCCTTAGTTATACACTAAAAAGAAGAAGAAAGAAGTAAACTTCTGGGCTTTCCAGAAGGCAGGCTTCTAAATAACATGGAGTAGGAATTCATTATGTACTCTGAGGTGCCCAGTGTTATCTTACACTCATCTTATCACTGTATGCTTAACCGCAAGCTCCAAATGGCAATATGTTTTTTGCATGTTGTACCCTTTGCTAAGCTGTAATATAATTTAGTGTAGCAGTCCCCCCAGCAGTGCATTGTACTCTGCCATCTACATTATGCTGCTATGACAGAATAATGGGGGTGGTCCTGCTTGAGTGGCTCAACATATGACTCAGTATGCAAGTAATATGTATTTCTCCTGGAGGAAAAAAAAAAAAAACATTAAGATGGAAACTGCAGAATCTGCACATTGTACCTGTAATATCTAATTGTAGCTTTGCACTGTGCCACATGTGCTCAGGCACGTTCTGATGCAACGAGAATCACAGTGGTACAGGGGGGGGGGGGGTCTAGACCTGTAGCTCAGCATTACTGTCTTGCTTTTATGAATCATTCTTCTGACATGGCTTGGAAGATAAGTATGAATAGCTTTTGTTACTCAATAGGGTGTTTGCACTTAGCTCTCATATACTTTGTGAATCATGGATTGCCATTTCGTCATTTTGAGGATAAGCACAGCCTGTTTATCAAAATGAGCTGCAGCCATCATCAGAGCTAACTTTTATAGCCAAGCCATTAAAGACATTATCTGTCATTAATAATGCACGAAGACAATGAGAAAAAATGAATACAAACGCTTTCATTAAAAATATTTATTTATTTTTATTTTTATTTTTATTTTACATTTGTTAACAGGGGTGTCTGACTGAGCTGAAAAGGCCCTTTTTCACCAGAGGGCCGGGGAGAAAAGCTCCACAAAATAAAATTACAGACACATTTAGTTATTTAGACATGATCAGTATACACACAAATTACAAGAGACATGTTTTTACAGTGGTATGCGACACATAAACAGTTACAGTGAAGAGAACAAATAAAAAAATATTCATTTTAAAAATAAAGGTAATTAATAGAATTGTGGTGTACAGCTGAAATTTGGAACATAGGTAGAATACATACATAGTACACAGGTACAGAACATACATTGTAGATTAGCCAGTGTTTGTGAGTAAGATTGAAAACTATTATCAAGTGCTCTAGATTTAGTATGTATATGTTATCCCCTTTCACTAGCCTGGGGAGCAATCATGGCACTGCCAACTTTGCTTGAGATGTTGCCTGATGAGGTCTTTAAAGGAGGCTTTGGATGATGTGTTTTGAAATGCTAGTAGGGACAGAGTTCCATTTTTAGCCACTGAACTACTATATAGTGCATCTCCAAAGCTATTGCAGCTGTTGGTGACTTCTAGTAGTAGTTTGCTTGATGATCTAAGAGGCCTTTTGGCTGATTGATGTACTAGGTTTTTGAGGGCAAGACACTTATTGGGGAGGTAATAGATAGAAAGACAGAGGCAGAGCTGATTGTAGGTTAGGAGGTTGGGCAGTTCAAGACAGTGGAGCTGTCTCAAAGCAGTACAGTTTTGAGATTTGTCAGAATGGGAGATGCATAGAGTAGGGTGGATAGAAGTTGGGAGCAAGCAATAGATGATCTTGTGTTGTTGGTAAGAAATGGTTTGATACGGTAGAGTGACCCCAGTTTGGCATGTACTTTTTTAATAATTAAGTTGAGATGACTATCAAATTTTAGGTGGGAGTCTATGGTTATTCTCAATAGCTTAGCCTGTGCCACTGGAGCAATTGGAGTAGCATTTGTGGAGTAGATAGTGAATTGACTGTTAGCGTTTTTGTTAGAACTGGTTCTAATCATAAGCTGAGTTTTCTTTGGATTGAGGATAAGTTGGGCTTTGGTAAGATAGTTTTCAATGTCAGAGAATGCTAGTTGAGTTGTTTGCAGGAGGGTGGGAATGTTTTGTGCAGCACAGATTAAGGTAGTGTCATCTGCATACTGAATGATAGATGCATGCTGCATGGAGGTATGGAGGTCATTTGTGAAGACTGTGAATAGTAGTGGTCCTAAGATAGAACCCTGTGGGACTCCCATAGTTATGGGCAGCTGAGGAGAGAAAGAATTTTCCCATTTCACAGCTTGGTACTTGTCAGTTAAGTAGCTTTGGAACCAGGTAAGAGTGGAATTTGATAGATGATATTGGTTTAGGTTGTTTAGCAGGATTTGGTGTGAGACTGTGTCAAATGCTTTGGACATATCCAAAAAAAGAGTTGACACCTGCAGGTCTTCATTTTTGAAATGGTTTACTGTGTCTGTGAAGCAGAGTAGGGCTGTAATGGTACTATATGCAGGTCTGAAACCATGCTGGGTAGGTGACAGGATGTTGCTGTCTAGGAGATAGTTTAGCATCTGGGTATGGATGCATTTTTCTAGGGTTTTGCCAGGGGGGAGAGTAAAGCAATGGGTCTGTAGTTATTAAGTTCAGTGGAGGTCCCGCCTTTATGTATGGGTGTAACATAGGATATTTTCCAGAGTTTGGGCACATAGTTTTCAACAATTGATCTGTTTATGAGAGTGGAGACTGGGATAGCAATTGCATCTGCTGTGAGTTTCAAGAAATAGCTGGAGGGTAGATCGGCTGCTGTTGATGAGGTTTTTAGTTTGGAGAGCATGCTTTTGATTGAAGTGGTGGAAGCTGTTTTGAGGGTAAAGCTTGTATTAGTGTTATTTGTGTTGGGGGGGATAGTGAGGAAGGAACTGTCCTGTGATACTGAGGATAAAATTGAGTTCACAAAGTGGGAGTTGAATTGTGTTTCGATGGGAACTTTAGTGTCAGGGGTGGTTGGTTTAGGGGTAGCCTTTTGGGTGGATTTTAGTAGCTGGTTTACATTTTTCCAACATTTTTGCGGATTGTGTTGGTATTTAGTTTGTAATGTTGTGTAGTAGGATTTTTTGTCCAGCCTAATGCATTTTTTTGCACGGTTGCGCAGTTCTTGATACTTAGTTAGGCTTTGTGTTTCTTTGTTTTTAGATAGTAAATCCAGGCAGGGTCTCTGGGCTGGAAGATTTGTTTGGTTTCTTTACTGAGCCAGGGATTTGTAGAGGATGTAACCTTGATTTTGCGCAATGGAACGACAATGTCTAGGTGTTGTAGAAATGTTTTGTTGAAATATGCTACAGCCTGGTCAAGTGGGAGGATTTTTAGGGGGGTCCAGTCACAGTTACAGAGTAAAGTGTTGAGGACCTCAGGAGAGAATTTTTTGTGTTTCGAGTGGATATATAGTTAGTGGTTTTGCATATGCTTGTTCTACTACGTATAAAGTATATTATGCTGTGGTCACTTAATGTGTCTGGGAGACTGCCTGTGTGAGGGTACAATGTGGGGTTGTTAGTTAGGACCCAGTCAAGGATGGATTCCCTTTTAGATTTTTTTATCATATCTAGTTGGAATTTGGATTAGCTGCTGGTAGCTATGGAGATTTATTAGATTACTTGGTGGTTCTGATATACAGGTGAACCAATCTAGGTTGAAGTCCCCCAGAATAAGGGTTTCTTGTGAGTATGTCGAAGAACACCAGGATAAGAAGTCTTCAAGGCTAGCAGGTGTATTACCAGGTGGAATATAAATCACAATTGTGGTGATGACCTTTTTAGGGTGAAGTTGAAGTTGTGAGATAAGTATGTCCCAATTATTGGGGGAGGGGTAGGAGTTTGGTAATTGATGGACAGTTAAGATGGACTTGTACAGTAAGGCAGTTCCACCCCCTTTACAAAGTGGTCTGTCTTGTCTAATGATATCGTAGCTGGTAGGGAGAACTTCTGAGTTAGCTATGTTTTTATTTAGACAGGTTTCTGTTAAAGCAACAATGTCTGGGGAATAGTGTGCAATTGTGGCCTGGAGTTCAGGTATTTTATTTTTGATACTTCTAATATTAATATTTAGCATTAAAAGATGGTTGGTTTTGCTGCTGTTGTTGATTTGCCCAGGGATGAAGAAAGTGGGGGTGTTATGTTCTGACATTTGTGTTGGAGCAGTTTGTGTTGGACAGGATGGATTTGGGCCTGGGTTGAGGTGGATATTCCCACTTATGGTGAGCCTGGAGTTAAAATGGTTATACAAATGTTGGAGTTTGGTGAGGAGTGTGAGAAAGTATTGTGTTTTTTTGGAGTAGGAATGATAGCATATGTGTTTAGTTTTGAATTGGTCTGTTATGTAGTTCTTGAATAACTCTGGGCAGATATTATTATAATGTGTGGTGTCTGTATATGAGAGTGCATAATGTAGTGTTGTGCTACTAAGTTTAGGGATATTGCTAGAGTGATAACTTGTGGTGTTGTAAAGAATTATGAGAAGACAGACTAGACTTAGTTGTGTGATAGTCATGGTTATAAAGTTTAAGTTGTTTCTAGGTGGGGGGTCTGAATAGGAATTATTGGGTTGCACTATATGTGGATGGGGAAGTAGTGTGGGTGATGTAAAAAATGCCTAGTGGGAATGAAAGTGATTGGGAGTATTTTCTGCGGAGCAAGTTGGTGTGGTATAATGTGATATGACTTGAGGAGCTGTGATTGGTGGAGGTGATATGAGGGTGAGCTCTGGGTGTGGCTGTGATTACTATAAATGTAGAGGTAGTGGGGCGGGAGGGAATAGGAGGCAGGGCATGGGAGCGGAGAGAGCCCGAGCATTAGCGAGGGCGAACGGAGCGGGGCAGAGCCAACCAAGACAAGAGAAAAAAGTAAGTATTACTTTACAAATCTGAACACTTTAAACAAATTCCTGAGGTCTAATGGCTTACCAGCAAGCAGAATGTAATTGCTGAAGAGCACTTGTGTCCTAGTGGGAGACTAGAAATTTAAAGATGGCTCCATGCTCAGCAGGATTCTTATACAGACTTTGTATTGGGGGAGGGAGATAGCACAAGGGGTGTAAACCAGGTGGAATGCAAAGAAACCAGAGGCAATCAGTGGAAATCAGTGAAGGCCTCAGAGGGGGTAAGTAATAATTCAAACTACATGTAAAGTGAAGGAGAGAAGAGACAGCAAAGTTTACTAAGGTTGGGAGTGTGTCTTCACATTGACTTGCTGATTAGTAACCAGTTTGTGGACAGATTAGAGTAGGGAGATACATTAGCAATGAAGGGGGTTGTATAGAGATGCAAATAAACAGGTTGGCCTCCAAGTGATACAAACTAAGGCAGAAAGCACTGAGAGGGCTGCTTGATGGTTAATTTAATCACAGAGATCTGAATTAAATGTATACTGTCTATTGGACAGTTAGGATTACTGCACTAGTGGGGGGGACACAAGGCTACAACAGTCAGTTTTATTAGCACGCTGAGAACTACTAAGAAATACTGCTAATGTAATAGCTTCACTCTCATAAAACATACAAGTAGAATGCCTGGGTGGACTGACCCTGCTCTTGAGGCTCAAAATATATATCCTTGTTTAGTTTTCAGTACTGATTCCTTCTTGTACTGTATGGGTGGAGTGGTAGCCGCAGACTGCAGATTTGCTTGAGTGTGCTCTGAAGAGAGAGAGAGAAAAAAAAGAGAGGGTGAAGCTAGAAGAAGGAGACAAAGACAGGTCAAAGGAAGTAATGAGGAGATAGGAGGGTGTAAAAGATACAAATCTGAGGATAGTGTGGATAAAGCAGGAGAATAGATGATACTGCTACAGTGTGAGAGTGCTTCAACAGTAACCACATCACAGTGCCATAACTTAGTTTGGAAACAGGTTAATAAATCATGCACAATACATTTATCAGCCAATTATCCTGTGCATACAAGAAAAAGGAAAATGAACACAACAGCACATGTGTATACTTCCTTTATTACAGAAACCTAGTTTCACCCCCACCCTTACCTTCCCCCCACCTAGACTCTTAACCCAACTATACTACTGCCACTACTAACCACAGTCAGAATTAACTAGTTGTCTTTACATACTTTAAAATCTTGTCTGACAGCTTTGTTACTAATATTATAAACGACAAGAAACTATCTTAACTTGCAACATTTACTGTATATACTGTTGATAATTAATATCTTGTTATTGTAATAAAGCCAACAACCTGTAATTTTGTTTACTATTGCTGCAACTTTATATCTCTATTTAACATGTATATGATGTGGAGCTTTTCTCCCTGGGCATCAGCTGAAAAAGGACCTGCATCCAGTGGGCATTTCCCGGTAAACAAATGTAAATAATAATAATAAATAATAGTTCTCATCTGCAGTTCACATATGTAGCTTTAACAATTAAGGAGGGGGACTTCTGGTATGACAACACAATGAGTAACATCATTGCCTGTTTACTCTCCTCTGGTTTGAACTGGAAACTGAACCCCCTCCATCAGAGTTCATTAGAAGCATCTGGTAAACATTTCGGGTCTATATTAGAACACCAAATGTTCAAAATATTGAGTGTTCTAATATCGTCCCGTTTTCAGCTGAAAATATCGAAGAAACAGAAAACTGAATTTTTTGGTTGTCCATTTCTGGGTTTTTTGGCATTTTCAGCACTGTGGTGGAAAGTTACGGGTCGGGTTCAGGTAAGTGTGCGATTGTGTGGACGTGAAGGTTAGGGCGGGTTAGGTGAGTTAGGGTTAGGGCGCGGGTCAGGTAAGTGTACAATTGTGTGGACATGAGGGTTAGGGCGGGGTAAGTGAGTTAGGGTTAGGGCACAGGTGAGGTGACTGTGCGATAGTGACAAACCTTAGGGTTAGGGTTTGGGTTAAGGTAAGTGGATAGTTAGTGGTGTATGTATAGTTTAGTGTAGGGTTAGGTGTATGTGTGTGGATTGCTGTATGTTTGGTGTGGTTGTGTTGTGTGTATGTGATTTGGAACAGCAATTTTTTTCCCTAGGAAAAAATTCATTGTTCTGTATGTACGATGTTTTAAATTTTCGATTCATAGGGTTCGATATTAGAACACTCGAAATTTTGAATGTTGGGTGTTCTAATATAGACCCAACATTTCTGAGTACCAGCAGAGAGTAAATGAGGAAAAATACTAAGAAAAATACTCTGCAGTAAGTTGCTCTAGATAACAAGCATATCACAGTGATAGAGGCGCCTTATAAAATCATGAATGCTCTTGCAGCCCCACAGCAGGAAGCAGACACTCTTGAATCCCCAGCTTCACTTTCCCTGGCTGCTATTTATTGGGTAAATAAGAGCTATGAAGGTGACTCTCCAGTCCTAAATTGAAAAAAACAGATTTTAACTTCCAGGAGATAACTTCCGTTCAACACACAGTCGAATGTAATGTAACAGCTAGGAGATGAGGGGATGGCATTAAAAACTTGCATGGATGTTGCTGAAGCTGGAAGAGACTAGCTATAAGCATATTTAACTGAATTTGAGATTGGACATGCAGGAATGATATATGACTAGTAGGGAACCCTGAACAGCTAGATGGTAGTAACTGCTTGGAGTTCATTCAAATGGACAAGTATAGCCCCTACTGATATCTTAATAGAGAAGGTGCACCATATACCATGGAAGCCACAGAGGATGGAAACAGAGCTGCTGGGACATATTATCACCAAACGTGAGACTTACCCCCTGCAGAAGAAAATGCTATCATTGCTATCAGGTAATACACTTTGCTAGGCTGAGAAAAGAATTTTGGTAGAGTAAGATTTTTCCCTGACTAGCAGGAAAGTGAGATCAACCTTTCTGCCTGTTATAAAACTATGAAAGTCATTAAGTATAACACATAAACAACTTTGCACAGCTACTTTAAAAATCTTGACACAGGGTTGCACTAGGTCATTTTCAGACCTAGTCCCAAGGAGGTGCCAGTGAAGCTGGTGGGCCAGTTGAAACCAGCAGGAAATGAACAAGCTAGGGCATCAATGACCAACTAATGAGATGGAGGCACACCTCCACTTCAAGGAAGGCATGAAGTTTTTCCTTTATTCAACCGTCAAGTAGCTCTCAAAGAAAGAGCAGTCCTGTTGTCAGATAGAGCTACCTCGAGTGGGACTGTTGGTTGATGTGTTTTCAAAAGTTGGGATTGTTAAAAATATATAATAAAAATATTTGTTATCTGCTGATATATGATAGTTAAGTTGAATGAAAGTGTTTGATCTCTATTATGAATGAGGGGGAGAACAGTAATACAATGGAGATGACTGTTAACAGTTAGTTATAATCATTTTCTTGTTATTTGCTAAATAATTCATGCTGGAGAAAGCATTCAGCAGTCCTGCAAATATCTCACCAGTGTACGTTGATATGGAGTTCTCAAATGATAGGGAAGCAGAGACATCCAGCGTGTCTGTCAGATAGGAGCCTGAGCTCCCTCCTCGGACGTTTTATTCTAGTTGTAAATTCTGTAAATAGTTGAGTTTATCAAAGCTGTGTTGTATGTAGACCAGTTTTATTTGTTGCTCCACTTTTGTTTATCTGGAAGATCTGGAATGTTGATTCACTGTCTACAAATTGACATAATTCTAATATCTCTGGAAAAACATGCACAAATGGGGAAGCTTGATATAAGCAAGAGCAGTTATGTTTGAAGTTACAGGGCAATAGTGGGATCTCCTGGTCTAGGGATCAAGTGGAATCTGTCCCAAGGAGGGATCAACATTTAAAAAGGCAAATGCCTCAGCTGGTTTAAAATGTTCTCTCCTCTCCTGTAATGGTAATGGGTTGAGGAACCCATAAAAATAGAGAAGATTTTCACAGTGGTCAAGAAACACAAACCAGATGTAATGGCTTTTCAAGAAACTCACTTATATGACTCATCATTTGCAGCCTGAAAAGGTAGGTTTTACCCCAGGAAAATGTTCATCTTATCTGGGAGGATGGAGAACAGGGATTATTCTTTTACTTTTAAGAAGCTTTAATTTTGTTATTGAATCCCGAATCAGGGGTAGATTTGTAGCAAACAAGGGATGACGGTTTAGCAGTTTGTTTACCAGGGTGTCAATATATCTGCCAATAGGAATGAAAGTCAGAGAATTGGTTTAAGTAATGGCTATTATTATGACTTTTGCTAAGGCTACCACTGTGACTATGGGGACTGGAACATAGTGATGTTCCAGTCTGTAACCTCAGTAGGCTGTAGGAAAAGGCATCTTTTCTCACAAGGTAAATATTTAAAAAGATTTATTAGGCAAATGGGATTAGTGGATGCTTTGGACTGTTGTAATACAGAACCAGAAGACTGAGGCTTCATTTTTTTTTTGGAGAGGCATAAAAGTGGCTATGAATAGATTAATGATTTACAGTAAAAGAAAAGCGCTATCTGCTTGAGGAAATAACAGCTGAGCCAAGCTCTGACTTTCCTAGAGCATGAGTTATGCATTGGAGAGTCTCTGCATACATGGTAGGTAATCTTAATTTTAGGCAGGAATTAAATCAACCAGCTAAGTCGCCTCTTATTTGAATCTCACTCGATAACTGCCGAAAGCTATGATGAGTAAGGAAATAGTTACGATCTTCCGTCAGTGATACTTTAAGGATAAAAAAGAGAGGGAGAAGGGCATTTACTAAGGGACCTTGACAGAATCCCCTGCCGCCTCCATAGAGGACAGCTGGGGAAGAGTCATGGTATTAAGAAGGCTGCCACAGAATCAGATAGATGAGAAGTTACTTTTTCAGAAAAAAAAACTTTAAGATCTTTTCACTGTGCAAGCAACAGAAAGACATTAAAATCCCTGGCCCCATAATTTAAGCAGCAGCAGATGGACCACATGATCTCTAAGATCAGAGGTAATATAGATGGGAGTTGATGCACAACTCCAGTGGGGATTTTGGATGCATTGAAGAGATATGATGGAGCTTTCTATGCACCAGGAAGATTAGAAGTCCTCAGCATATGCCATCCGCAATTACCTCTTGAGCCTGAATCTAGAGTGAGTTAGACCTGAGCAGAAGGATCTTTTGGTTACAGAGGTAACTGCAGCTAAGTTAAGACTATCTTTAAAAGAAGAGCAGAGGGACAAGTCTCTTGGTTCAGATGGTATTCACTGGAAATCTAGAAGTTATTGGGTACTGATTTCGAGCTGGCATGGGTAAACTTAATAAATTCAACTCTACAAGGGGCAGACCCACTGGATTTTTCAACTTTAAGCAGTGATTACAGTGTTATTTGAGGAGGGCATATCCCTAATTCTTCTGGCATCTTACCACCCCATCTTCATCCTGAATCATGGCTACAAAGTTTTTATGTCTATCATAGCTCAGAACTTAACCTAAATTATGTCTTCACCAATTCACCTGGATCGCTATAGCTTTGCAGAGGATAGCATGACAAAGAAAAACACATTAAGGACATTATCAGTGCTGAGAGATGCAGGTGCATCTCATAGCCCTCTTCTTCTACTAAGCATAGGTGCCGACAATGCTTTCAACACGGTACTCTGGAGACACCATTTTGAAGTCCTATCAGTATTTGGGTTTCCAGACCTTACCCCATTCCCTGTCTTGAGAGCCCATCTTTGTTGGCATTGCTAATCCCACTGCGGTGCTGCACTGCCATATCATATGCTTGCAACCCTAGGCTCCATCTTAGCAACTTGGCATTTTGCTGGCTGGCTCTGGGTAACCATGTTAGGGGGTTGTGATTTGTCACTACAGTGAATTTTCTTCCATACAGATAAGGCTGAGGTTTCTGCAGTGCCCACACTATGGCTAGACATTCCTTTTCTACAGCTGCATAGCATTCCTCCCTGGGTTGGAGCCTATGACTGAGATAAACCACTGGGTGCTCTTCTCCCTCTGAAGAAATCTGCCTAAGTACAGCCCTCACCCCATGGTTTGAAGCATCCATCTGCACAACACATTCTTTGCTGTAATCTGGACTGGCTAACACAGGGGGTCCTCCCAAAGCTACTTTATGCTTCTGGAATGCTTGCTCACATGCTGGGGTCCACACTAACTTATCTGGCCTGTTCTTTGTTGTCAGGTCTGTGAGGGGAGCAGCTATGGTACTATAACTGGGGACGGACTTCCTGCAGTACCCTCCTGTCTCTAAGAATGCCCTCACCTGCTTCAGTAACAGGTGTAGGCCATGCCTGAATGGCTTCCACTTTGGCAGGTCCTTGCCTGATCTTACCACTCCCCACTCTATGTCCCAGGTAGGAGACCTCTGCCATATCCAACTGACATTTGCTTGGCTTAATGGTCAACCCTGCCCTCTGTAGTCTACCCAGCACCTCCCTGACATGTTGAAGATGCTCTTGCCAAGAATGGCTGTAGATGGCAATATCATCCAGGTAAGCAAGGGCAAAGCCTCCTGCTTCTGCTAGGATATGATCTACCAGTCTCTGGAAAGTTGTTGAGGCATTTTTCATCCCAAAGGGCATCTTTGTGAACTCATACAAGCCAAAAGGAGTCACAAAGGCTGACTTCTCTTTAGCACTGAGAGTCAAGGCGACCTGCCAGTAACCCTTGGTAAGATCAATGGTTGTAAGATACTTAGCCCCACTCCGCTGCTCTAAGGCCTCATCTGTCCTAGGCATAGAGTAAGCATTTGTCTCCGTGTGACTATTTAATTTCCTGTAGTCCACACAGAACCTGGTGCTGCCATCCTTCTTTGGCACCAGCACCACTGGTGAGGCCCAGGGACTGAAACTCTTGAATTATCCTGCGTAATAGGCCTTTGGGATCCTGTATCCACCTGGTGCTGCACCAGGTGGGTGCACCCTGGTTTCCCAGTGAACATGTCCCCAAACTCCTGTAACACTCCTTGGATTTCTCGAACCTGGGTAGGAGATAGCTGCTGGGACACTGCTACCCCTCCCACTGAGGTGTCAGTCGAAGCCTCACTGAGGAGATCAGTCACCAGATCTCCCTCAGACTCCTCCTACAACCCACTGCAAATGCTCAGCACAAGGGCCTCCCTATCATGGTAAGGTTTCATCATGTTAACATAGTACAATTTGCGCCCCTGCCTCCTGCCTCCTGCCTATCAGTTCCACCATGTAGTTAACATCACTTACCTTTCTTACCACCTTGTAGGGTCCCACCCAAGCTGCTTGCAGCTTCTTGTGTCTGACAGGAATAAGAACCATTACCTGCTGCCCCACAGCATACTCTCTACCTCGAGCATTCCTGTCATACCACACCTTTTTCTGTTGTTGGACTTCTGCCAAGTTCTCCTGGGCTACACCCATGAGTTCCCTAAGCCTTGTCCTGAGGTTTAGGAAATATGCCACAACAGACGCCTTTTGAGGTTCACACTCACCTTCCCACTCATCACAAATTAAATCTAGATGTCCCCTCACCCTATGCCCATACAGCAACTAAAAGGGTGAAAGACCTGTGGATTCCTGGGGAACATCCCTGTAAGCAAACAACAGATGGGGAAATATTTGTCCCACTCCCTCTTAAACTTGTCTGCAAATGCCTGTAGCATGGTCTTGATTGCAGAGTTTAACCTCTCAACAAAACCATTAGTCTGGGGATGATAGGGGGTGGTCTCCCAGCAGTACTTCCACAGACAAGGCAGCAGGTCTGATATGAAACTGGCACCTCTGTCAGTCAGTATTTCTTTTGGGAAACCTACCCTGCTGAAAATCTCTAACAAAGCATTTGCCACGTTTTCTGCCTCAATGGAGGACAGAGCCACTGCCTCAGGGTATTGTGTAGCATAATCCATGACTACTAGGATATACTTTTTCCTTGTGGAACTTGGGGTACTCAGAGGCCCTAAAATATCCATAGCTACCCTCTAAAATGGCTCCTCAATCACAGGCAAAGGCATCAAAGGAGCTCTCACCTTGTCTCCTGCCTTGCCTGCCTTTTGGAACTGCTCACAGGTCCTGCAGTATCCTGTTACATCTCTGGAAATTCCAGGCCAATAGAAGTTCTGCATAATACGTCTCTTTGTATGTTTTATGCCCATATGACCTGCAAAGAAAATATCATGGGCCATGGTTAGAAGCACCAGATGGTAGGCTCTAGGCACTACCAACTGCTGTACCATCTCACCTTCTAGCCCTCCCTCAGGAGTCCACTCTCTATACAGTAGCCCTTTATCCCAGTATACAGATTTCTCCCTTCCCTTGAGAATCAGGTGTCTCATTAGCTACCTGCCTCAGGCCTTGCAATGTAGGGTCTGAGAGCTGAGCCTGTCTCAACTCTCTCTTTGTAACCCTCCCCAGCTCCCCTTCCACAGGAAGTCTGGCATCCTCTGACAGTGGTGCCTCACTGTCAGCCTGGGTACTACTACTCACCTCTACTTTTGCAGTCCCTCTGTCCAAGGGAACATCAGTACAAACAAGCAGCTGTGGTTCACCTTCGGTTTCACTGCTACAGAGTAGCTCCCTCCCTGAAGTAACCACCTCACTAGTCCTAGCTGGAAGTATGCAGTCTGTCTGGGTCTCCCCCAGGCTACCAGACCCACATGCTTGTCTCCTAGCCTGACTGCATGTAACTGCATAAGCACATGGTATTGCCTCATCCAAATCCTTCCCTATCGGGACATCTGCAGGATGGTAGTTCAGTACCCTTGTTGTCTCAAGACAGCCTACTATTGGCATTTTGTCTTTTCCATTTACTGGCTCTCTCACCTTTTGTTCCCCACCTTGCCTCCATTTACATCTGTATGCCACATGACCCCACTTGCTGCATTCAAAACATTTAACCCTAGGTCGTAAATGTGTACCTGGACTAGTGGTTTCCCCTGCTACTGGCAGATTCTCTTGGAGCAGTCTGTGCTGCCCACCATGGGACACATGAGCAGTACTGGGAACCCCTTTCTTGTGCAGGGATGCCCTGCTTGCTAGGTATAAGTCGCCCTTCATCCTCAACTCATCTGAAGTAGAACATTGTCAGCTAACCACATCCTCATGTCCTCAGGCAAAGTGCTAAGGACTTGTTCTCTCACCAAAAGTTCTGCCAGCCCTTCAAAAGTGGTGACCTGACATCCACTTACCCACCTATGAAAATAAGTGATCAGTTCAGCAACATATTCACACACACTTTCATCTGCCTTGCGTCTATGCTCACGAAAATTTTTCCTATAAGTTTCAGGTGTTAGCTTAAAACATTCTAATAAGCAATGCTTAACAACAGTGTAATTAAAACAGCCAATGTCAGACATTTTAGACAACACAGTTACAGCTTTACCATGGAGTAAGGGGGGTCAGAACCATACCCAGAGCCTTTGGTCAATATCATACTGTTTGCATACACTCTGACATATATGAATGAAACTATCAAAATTATCCCCCTCTTTAAACTGCAGAAGAAATTTGCTAACCTTTTGTGCTTCTGGCATCCAGTTACTCCCTTCCCCATTACCACCATGACTCTGGCAAAGAGTCAGCATCTCCCTCTCATGCTTCCTCTGCTGCTCCTTTTCCTCAGCTTCCAGGCATAGCAGTTTCTCATTCTCCTCAGCCTGCAGACATCTCAGTCTCTTAGCTGCTTCTATTTCCAAACACCTGGCCTCCAACTCAAGTCTATTTAGCTCCAGATGGATTTTTAAGTCCTCTGCAGAAAGGTTGAGCTGTCCGTTCTCTGAGGGTGGCACATCTCCACTGCCAGTATGATTGTCCTCCTGGTTGCTGTTTTCTGATGCAGCTGTGACCAAAGCTGCAATCATGTCTGCCTTAATCAGGTTTCCATGCACCAGTCCCCTACCCTGGCACATCTCAGCCAGCTGGCTCTTTGTCAGCTTTCTGTACTCCTCTGCTGACATGCCGCCTGCTCTCTCTGACTAACTAAGCTAAGAAAAGAAATAAAACAATTGTGATCTGAACTCTGAGTATTCACTGAGTGGCTGATTTAGAGTACAAAAACACCTTCACTGATCACTGTACACAAGCTACAGGAATTCACTCTACCCACACCACTATAAACCAATTATTATTTGCCAACCAATTCATATGTGGTGTGGATATCCCACCACTGCCAAACAATTAATATGTGATGCCCGTGCACTGGCCCAGCATTCAAGGAGCCTCAATCCTCACCACTAACACCAGTGAGGAGCGTCCATATAGGGAAAGGATAATAAATACACACACAGTAAAGTACAATTACCCTTAAGAGCACACAGAGATCACAGTCAGTCTGGGGCTGGTTTCTCCCTTTTTCTCCAGGTCTCCAATAAGACTCCCCACTGGCACAGCTATAGGGTCCAGATTTCAGCCTAGTGGGCAAGCTAAAACCTTCAGTACCCTCTCTGTCCAACCAGTGCTTCGTGTCCCTGCCCAAGTACCTAACACACACACACACTTTGAGATAAGAGTTTATAAAACCACACAGACACTCCTGGGGAAGGCTGGCACAGGTTCTCCAGCTGTGCCTATTTTCTGCCCAGTCTAAAAGGTAGTACCAGCTGCCACCACTCACTAATATTTATTAGCTACTCAAAGGCGCTTAAAAAAGTGTCCAATTATTACCGTGCAATATTATTATCCAAATGGTAAGTGTGACTGAACAGTCAAGGCTTATTAGAGTGACTAGCCGTTTTATAGCATTTACTGTTTGTTACTGTATCTTTTTCTCCCTTCTCTGTGAAAAAGAAAAAAAAATCCTTGTTTTCCCACTTTTCTGAACTAGAATAGTCCAGTCTTCAGATTTTGCTGATCTCTGGGATTTGTCTTAGTTCCTCTGCTATCCATACCCTTATTTGGATAAGAGGAAGCTTCTTTGTTCACCAGTGGGAGTGGGGAGCACTGAGCAACCTATTTGTCCCTAGAGGATTGGTTCCAGCCCAGCAACTTGTAGTTTATTGGCCATTTTGGGTCAATTCCTGGCTCTTTTCAACCCCCTGCTATAAAGCCCGCTTTTGCGTGCTTTTTTACTTGTAATAGACTCAGCACAGCTCCTCGTGGTGTCCTGCAGAGTTCTACAAGCAGCAGAGAGTGAAAGAGTGACTTTCCTGGATTTATAAGTATTTTTTGGCTTTCGCTTAAAGTACTGCATCTCGACTGCATTTTGCTTAAAAAACAGCTTCTGCATATTGTTTTTACTGTTCTTGTGTTGAATTTATACTGTTAGCACTTTAAAAAGTTGTTTTTGTTTAATTTAATTGTTAGGCTAACACACTAAAGTGCTAGCCGTTTTATAGCATTTACTGTTTGTTACTGTATCTTTTTCTCCCTTCTCTGTGAAAAAAGAAAAAAGAAAAAAAATCCTTGTTTTCCCGCTTTTCTGAACTAGAATAGTCCAGTCTTCAGATTTTGCTGATCTCTGGGCTTTGTCTTGGTTCCTGTGCTATCCATACCCTTATTTGGATAAGAGGAAGCTTCTTTGTTCACCAGTGGGAGTGGGGAGCACTGAGCAACCTATTTGTCCCTAGAGGATTGGTTCCAGCCCAGCAACTTGTAGTTTATTGGCCATTTTGGGTCAATTCCTGGCTCTTTTCAACCCCTGCTATAAAGCCCACTTTTGCACGCTTTTTTACTTGTAACAGACTCAGCACAGCTCCTCGTGGTGTCCTGCAGAGTTCTACAAGCAGCAGAGAGTGAAAGAGTGACTTTCCTGGATTTATAAGTATTTTTTCTGGCTTTCGCTTAAAGTACTGCATCTCGACTGCATTTTGCTTAAAAAACAGCTCTGCATATTGTTTTTACTGTTCTTGTGTTGAATTTATACTGTTAAGCACTTTAAAAAGTTATTTTTTGTTTAATTTAATTGTTAGGCTAACACACTAAAGTGCGCTAGCCGTTTTATAGCATTTACTGTTTGTTACTGTATCTTTTTCTCCCTTCTCTGTGAAAAAAGAAAAAAATATATATATATCCTTGTTTTCCTGCTTTTCTGAACTAGAATAGTCCAGTCTTCAGATTTTGCTGATCTCTGGGCTTTGTCTTAGTTCCTGTGCTATCCATACCCTTATTTGGATAAGAGGAAGCTTCTTTGTTCACCAGTGGGAGTGGGGAGCACTGAGCAACCTATTTGTCCCTAGAGGATTGGTTCCAGCCCAGCAACTTGTAGTTTATTGGCCATTTTGGGTCAATTCCTGGCTCTTTTCAACCCCCTGCTATAAAGCCCGCTTTTGCACGCTTTAGCACGAAGTTGCTCATAGAGCAGCATCGGGCAGCGCCGGTTAATCAAGTTTAAACTATTTCTGGCTCCGTAAAGTCTGCTCTTCAATTTTTCCCTTAGAACTGTTCTACTTGCAATCTATACAGCCTATACTCTATCTGAAAAGCTCAGCACTTGCTCCTAAAGCATTTCTTTATACAAGTAAAGCACTCTTAAATAAAAGAAAGTACTTCATTCACCTTAATTCCTTTGATTACCCATTTCCCTATAGGTCCTTTCTGACTCAGTTACACAGCAATCTTTTTCACTATTTCTAGCATGTCGAAGGGTCAGTTGCTAGCATCCTCTCCTGTTCATCTGGTGAATCTGGGAATCTTGAGGCAATGTTACAATTGCCTCATGTACACAGACAACCCTCTCCTCCTCCCAACAAATACAAATATATGCGAGAGATGCAACTATATAGCCAAACTGGAGGCTGAGCTCTCTCAATTCAGTACTGGCAAGACCAGTCAGGAGGAGAAGGTAAACATGCACACCACAAACCCAGTCTCACATAGAACTATCACAACTGCAAACCAAACACATAAACACACAAAAACATACTCGGAGGCGCTGATTAAAAATCTACCAAAACAACAGAGGCCTCCAAAGCAGACACCCAAGCAACCGCCACCTCAAGACATAGCACATGCAACACATAGTTCACAAAGTCAGTGTGCTAAACAGTCACAGCCCTTAAGGCCAAACAATATGCCAGACACACTTGTAATAGGTGACTCCATAGTCAGAAACACTGACGTACCGCTCACCAGACTGAACAAGGAGAGGGTCACAGTAAGCTGCCTGTCGGGAGCTAGAATCCGCCACATAACACAAGCACTCAGGTCACTCCACAGCAAGTACAAATATGACTCAGTCATTGTACATGCCGGTGTGAACGACCTGAGACGTACCTCCCTGGACTAAATGAAAAGGGACATAGAGGAGCTCTCTGATTATGTAGCCCAGGCCGGTATGACCCTGACCCTGAGCAGCATCTTACCCTCACCAAGAATGATGCCACAGTACAAAGACAAAATGATCAGTTTTAACAATTGGCTTAATTACTGGTGTCATTCTAAGGGGATCCAATGTCTGTCTGCTTGGGATGACATGCTTGACAAGCCACGCTGCTTTGCAAGGGACAGCTTGCACCTATCACCCCTGGGCTTCCGGATATTGGCCAAGGCTCTTGCCACCCCCATAGTGCCTTTTTTAGGCAAGGTTCAAAGGACAAACCTGCCTCCCTAGAAAACACAAGTGGGAAAAAACTAAGGGTAATGCTGCTCAATGCCATAAGTCTAAACCTCAAGATGCACACCCTCGAAGCCCTCCTCAGTATGGAGAACATTGATGTCTGTGCAGTGACTGAAACCTGGTTTAAGGCTCCTGAGAGCACCCCAGCATTATCAGGTTTTACCTCATATCATGCTTTCCGGCCCCAAAACTAGGACCGAACCACAAAAGGAGGGGGAGTATCCATATTCATCAAAGATACCCACACCTCCAGGTTAGTGGCAACGTACGAAGCATCGGAGACCATCCAGGTGCAACTAACCATAGGCAAAACAGCCTTACAGTTTGTAGCATGCTACAGACCACCCTCTCAAACTCAGGAACCCCGCACAGCCTTCCTGAAGACACTGGAGAGTATGAATGTCTCTCCAAATACCATCATATTGGGAGACTTCAACTACCCAAACATAGACTGGGAACATTACTCAAGCCCCAACACCCTAGCCCAAAGGTTCCTAGAATTCATAAACTCTAATGCAATGGAACAACTGGTCACCATTCCCACAAGAGGAGACAATATACTAGACCTGATCATCACAAACATGGGGACAAAATGCTCCACACCAGAAGTATATCCCTCTTTGGTAAGATCAGACCATAAATTAATCTCACTGGAAATCCACATCCCACCCCCACCCCCTGCACAAAAGACCACAGTGAAGAACTTCTCAAAAGCCAACTTCCCACTTCTTAAGACTGAAGTGGTATCCTTCAAGGCCCCTGGGCCAGTGGAAACCACAACCCACACTGCTGAATCCTTTGCAAATACCTTCTACGGGCACCTTCAAGAATGCATGGATCATGCAATCCCAAATAAAACCAAGACCCATTCCCCCAAATGCAGGCGCCCGGTCTGGTGGACCCCAGCCATAAACAAACTCTACAACAGGAGGAGGAAGCTACTACATGACAGAGCAAAATCCCTAAAAGGGAAGGCATCTCTGATCAGTACTAGCAAAAAGCTACGATCACTCATAAAATCATCCAAGGCCAACTTTGAGAGAAAAATTGCAAAAGACACAAAAGACAATCACAAGGCCTTCTTTAGCTATGTTAGAAACCTGGGTGGAAACTCCCAGATATGCTCAGAGTTAGTCCAAAATGACACAAAATACACTGAACCCACTGACATTGCCAACATTCTGGCAGACAGGTTCAGTACAAATTTCTCCTCCCCCTCCCCCCCAAAAGGAGAAATAACTATCCCAGCAGAGTGTAGCCTCCCAAACATCTCAGATGCCCAGGTGAGAGCTGCCCTCTCTAAAGCTAAAAACACAGCATCAATGGGACCGGACAGTGTCCCGGGCTGTGTGCTACATGAACTCCAAGAGGAACTAAACCCACACATAAGGCTGCTGTTTAATCTTAGCCTTACTACAGGATACGTACCCAAAGAGTGGTGTACGGCGACAGTGGTACCACTTCACAAAGGCGGTGCTTCTACGGACCCTGGAAATTACCGCCCCATAAGCTTGATGAGCCTGGTCTGCAAAGCTATGGAGAGGATCATTATGGAACTCATAAACAAAGACATTGGGGACCTACAGACATTGGATCCTACCCAATTTGGCTTTGTCAAAGGCAGATCCTGCCTTTTGAACTTGATCGACTTTTTTGAAACAGTCACTAAGGCCATTGATGAGGGTAAGGCAGTTCACACAGCCTACCTTGACCTTGCAAAAGCCTTTGACACAATACCCCACTCAGGCATCATAGACAAACTCACCAGCTTAAATGTAAACCCATATGTCACAAGATGGGTTGCAAACTGGTTCAAGGACAGAACCCACAGGGTCAGAGTTGCTGGAGCTATGTCAGACTCTAAGCCAGTCACAGGCGGTGTCCCACAGGGCTCAGTCCTGGGACCCCTCTTGTTCGGCATTTATTTTTCCGAGGTACAGGCAAACATAGGAGGATTGTGGCTGACAAAGTTCGCAGATGACTGCAAACTGGGGGCCATAATTGATACTCCAGCGGACACAAACATCCTTCAGAGAGGCCTCATAGAAACGGATAATTGGTGCCAGAGCCATGGCCTTAATCTGAACGCCAAAAAATGTATAGTCATACCCTTTGGGAAAAACAAGGTACCCACAAATTACCACATAGGTGGTAATCCATTAAGTATGGAAGAGGTAATCAGGGATCTTGGGACCCAGGTTGACAGTAACCTCTCATTTGACACTCACATTGCCAAAGTGGTTAGGAAGACCTTCTATATTGCCCACCTTATCATGAAGGGTTTCACATCTAGATCAAAAGAGGTCATTGTGCCCCTGTACTCTTCTCTTATCAGGCCAATGATTGAGTACAATGCCCCATTTGGAATATATCTTACCCGACACCTGCAGCAGTTGGAAAGACCCCAAAAGTTCCTCACCAAGAGAATAAAGGGTCTTAAACATATGACATATGCTGCCCGACTGAAAAAACTCCAGCTCTATTCAGTCGCATACCACCTACTCAGAGGTGATCTGTGCCTGACGTACAAGGCCATGTCCAATCCGGAATTAATGGACATGCTCCACCTCAGTAAATCCAAATCCACCAGAGCCACGAGAGCAAGAGACTTAAACCTCAACACAGAAATAAATAGGATGTGCTGGAGGGACAGATTCATAACCCAGAGGCTCCCTACACTCTGGAACAGAATCCCAATCCATGTTAGGCAGAGCCCCTCACTAACTCTATTCAAGAGAAATCTTGACGAGTGGATGGGAGATCGTAGGTTTACCCCGGGGGTCATCTCTGTGTCACTACTAGACAGAGGCACAGTAAACGAAACCCTAAAAGGGCGTAGTATTCTCATTCTAAGGGGTGGTGAAAGCCACACACTCTGGCTAGGCTTATAAATGCCCCAGGGCAGATAGCCTAGTACAAACCTATGAACCTATGAACCTATGACTTGGTACAGTATCACTATATACATGCAATGTACCCTAGAGCTTAAATTAACTCTACATAAAACAGCCACAGTTGAAAGGTTTAAAATATTTCATAATAAATAATAAAAACACAAGACAATACTTCTTACTACACAGTGCTAGTCAAGAGTTCAGAGATCACAGAGAAATACTTAAAATAATACCGCAGAAAAGTCCTGACATCACAGAAAAACACTTAGTCTAATCTTCCTAATTCCTAGCTATTTCAAAGAGGAAACACAGTTCTAAATAATTTACATCTAGAGCAAGACAGTGCTGGTGATGTTGGATGTTCTCAAGACAAAATGCTCAGAGCTCTCTGGTTGTCTCTCTTTTAATTGATAACACAGAGCTGCTTCACATGACATCATTCTTCACACTTCTCTGGTGTTCCCAGGCTAACAGAAACTACATTTACATTTTTTACACCTGCTCAGAAACTAGAGCAATAAAGGTCATTTATACATGCAAATTCTAGCCATTAACTCGGGTCTTAAAACAATAGTCAGGATCCCTCCATCTAGAGATATCGGCTCCGAATTTTGACATCAAAGACAGTCATAAAATGCTTGACTTAGCTTTCTTACAGCAGAGTGCACTGCTGTTACATTTTTGCAGTTCAATATCCAATGCAGTCTTTTCACATTTAATGGAACAAGCCTGTGGCTTGCATTAATATTTACAAATGACAGAATTATTTACAGAATTCTATCTGGCTAGGCTGGCAGCCTTTATCTATCTTCACAGCATCCACCAGGGTTAAGGTGATTACAGACTTACCTGCTTCATTTCAACTAGCAAGAGGCATTAGGCTGGGGTACCCATTGTCACCCCCCCTGATATATAAACTGCGGTGGTGGTGCTGCGGTAATGTTGTCGCCTCACAGTAAGATGTCCTGTTCGATTCTCAGCTAGAGCGTCTTTTGTATGGAGACATGCGTGAATTGGCATACCTTCATTGAAGGTTGTGTGTCAGAGCTGGCAACTCAGCACGTAAAAATCTACTGCCAATCATTAGCGGACCGGAGTTGCGCTGTGGTGACCCCTAACCGGGAAAAGCCGAAAGACACAACAACAACAACCCATTGTCACCCATGCTCTTTGCATTATATTTAGAGCCACAGTCCCAAGAGATAAGTAATTCATTGATTAGGGGCTATTCTTTGACTCACACTGAATTGAAGATGTCCATTTTTATGGATGATATTTTACAATCCTTATCTAACCCCAAGGAGGATTTGCCTTTAGTCCCTTAAATGTTGTATAAATTCAGCTCTTTCATAGGCTATAAAAAAATATAGATAAGACCAAGTCAGTATAAGTTAAGTTAACATTTTCAAATGGCCTTTTACAATCCTATATTTTTTCTTGATCCTCCTAATAGATTAAAGTATTTGGGAATCTGGATAACAGACTCACTAAAAAGACACAGTCGGTATGACCTACAAGGCAATGATGATGAAAATTGATGACCCCCTAGTGATATACAAAGGGATAGGCCTTGATCTAGAAAACAAGATTCAGGCCCTAAACTGGTTTACACTTCCACTGTTACTTTATATCTATCAGGCAATAGGTTCACCCTTTGCCAGTTCTGTTTTTCTAACCCTACATAGCAAATTAGAGAATTTATTGGGGAAAAGTAACACCTATGAATTTCATGGGATAGACTAGAGTTACCACCTTCACTGGGGACCTCTGTTACCTAGATTAATTTATATTGGACTGCAACCACCTTAGCCATTATGCCTAGACTCCAGATGATAAACATCTTTTCTATATGTAAAACTATGATTCTAGAAAGGCTCCATTTGACAGGACACCTGGATTGCTATTGAGTATTTGTAAGCAGAAATGAGATCCAAGGCTTACTAGAAAAGTTTTATGAAGTGAGGCAAGAAGTCTTTATAATTTTTAGATCATCACCTTTGTCTGATATTAGAGAGACCTTATTTACCCATAATATATTTCCTTAATGTGGAACAGAGATAAACCAGTGATTGGGTACTGCTTGGAAAGGTACCCACACTGAGATTCTGATACCAGTCTAAACACAAGGCCCAGATTTTATGCTGGCAGGAGGTGAAAGCTAAATACAACCTTCCTCAGGGTCTTCTCTTGAGCTACGTAGGCTTAATTTCCAACCAAAAAACACTGAATTGGTTTAAGAGACTGGGGATGGCTGAGTATGGTTTAGTATAAACTGAAAAAACTCAGCAAACACAGAAAATAGAGGTCCAGGCCCACAAATGGAGACAAATATTTTAATACCAACAAAGATTAGCGCTTTCGTCTTGTAGCAAGACTTCATCAGATAACACAAAATTTGAATCACATTGCTTTTAAAACCCATTCAATTAGTCACAATTAAGATTTAAAGACACATGCATCTATTACACTATTAAAAACATACATACAACAAAAGTGCATACAAAAATCCTAAAATATGACCTGTAGGGGTGAAAATGTTTCCAATGTACCCTGGCTGAACTACATAAAAGCTTAAATGTTTACTGCCTTGGCTATTAGTACTGGCTTAATTGTAATATATTAATTTAAGCCAGGAAAAATATTGGATTTTAGCCTAAGCTGCCACTTCAGTTCCCTATTAAGCAATAGATTTTTAACATCACCCCCCCCCCCAGGGTTGGTTTTCACCACATCAGTGATACCAAATTTAAAACCAGTAAAAGAAGAACACACAATGGAGTGTTTGTACAATGCACTAGTCTCCTTCCCACTCCTAATGTCGTGAAAGTGCTCATACATTCTATCCTTCAAAGCTCTCTCCGTTTTTCCTATATAGAATGCAGGGCACTTTTCACAAACAGCGACATATACTATCATCTTAGTGTTACAATTAACTTTACAAAATCTCACAATACTATTCATACCATTAATTAAACATACACTGTCCTCCTTAAGAAATTCATGCCGGATCGGTCGAGGTCCGTGTTAACAACGACCACCACCAGTACTGTTGGCCAACAGGGTGCTGGCGGAAATTGGGCTACTGTTGGCCGAAGGAGGAGAAGAGGAGGAAGGCATGCCCGAAGGCAGGTAAAGGCTAGGACTGTGATAGTGAGGGGCGGAACTTTGAATGTTGGCAGTATGACTGGTATAGGGAGGGAGCTAGCTGATATGATGAACCGAAGGATGGTTGGTATATTGTGTGTGCAAGAGACCAGATGGAAGGGGAGCAAGGCTAGGTGTATTGGAGGTGGTTTCAATTTGTTTTATCATGGTGTGGATGGGAGGAGAAATGGCGTAGGCATTATCCTGAAGGAACAGTATGCTAAGAGTGTGTTGGAGGTGAAAAGAGTGTCGGATAGAGTGATGTTTATGAAGCTTGAAATTGATGGTGTAATGATGAATGTTGTTAGTGCATATGCTCCACAAGTTGGGTGTGTGATGGATGAGAAAGAAAAATTTTGGAGTGAGTTGGATGAAGTGGTGATGACTGTACCCAAGGGTGAGAGACTGGTGATTGGAGCAGATTTCAATGGGCATGTTGGTGAAGGGAACAGAGGGGATGAGGAAGTGATGGGGAGGTATGGTGTTAAGCAAAGGAATGCAGAAGGTCAGATGGTAGTGGATTTTGCGTAAAGGATGAACATGGCTGTGATGAATACGTATTTTAACAAAAGGGAGGAGCATAGGGTGACATATAAGAGTGGAGGAAGATGCACACAGGTGGATTATATCTTATGTAGAAGGGCCAATCTGAAGGAGATTGGAGACTGTAAAGTGGTGGTAGGGGAAAGTGTAGTTAGGCAGCATAGGACGGTTGTTTGTAGGATGACATTGGTGATCAAGAAGAGGAGGATGAGTGTGAGGGCAGCACCAAGGATCAAATGGTGGAAATTGAAAAAGGGTAATTGTGAGGTGATGTTCAGGGAAGAGTTAAGACAGGCACTGGGTGGCAGTGAAGAGTTACCAAATAGCTGGGTAACTACAGCAGAGCTAGTAAGAGAGATGGCTAGAAGGGTGCTTGGTGTGACATTTGGAAAGAGGAAGGAGGACAAGGAGACCTGGTGGTGGAATGAAGAAGTACAGGAGAGTATACAGAGAAAGAGGTTGGCGAAGAAGAAGTGGGATTGTCAAAGAGATGAAGAAAGTAGACAAGAGTATAAGGAGATGAGGTGCATGGCAAAGAGAGAGGTGGCGAAGGCTAAGGATAAGGCGTATGAAGAGTTGTATAAAAGGTTGGACACTAAGGAGGGAGAAAAGGACCTGTACCGATTGGCTGGACAGAGGGACCGAGCTAGGAAAGATGTGCAGCAGGTAAGGGTGATAAAGGATAATGAGGGAAACGTACTCACAAGTGAGGAGAGTGTGTTGAGCAGATGGAAAGAGTACTTTGAGGGGTTGATGAATGAAGAGAATGAGAGGGAGAGAAGGGTGGATGATGTGCGGATAGTGAATCATGAAGTGCAGTGAATTAGCGAGGAGGAAATAAGGATAGCTATGAAGAGGATGAAGAACAGAAAGGCTGTTGGTCCAGATGACATACCTGTGGAAGCATGGAGGTGTTTAGGTGAAATGGCAGTGGAGTTTTTAACTAGATTGTTTAATGAAATCTTGGAAAGTGAGAGGATGCCCAAGGAATGGAGAAAAAGTGTATTGGTACCGATTGTTAAGAATAAGGGTGATGTGCAAAGCTGTTGTAACTACAGAGGGATTAAACTGATCAGTCATAGCATAAAGTTATAGGAAAGAGTAGTGGAAGCTAGGTTAAGAAGGGAGGTGATGATTAGTGATCAGCAGTATGGTTTCATGCCAGGAAAGAGCACTGCAGATGCGATATTTGCTCTGAGAGTGCTGATGGAGAAGTACAGAGAAGGTCAAAAGGAGTTGCATTGTGTCTTTGTGGATTTAGAGAAAGCATATGACAGGGTGCCTAAAGAGGAGTTGTGGTATTGTATGAGGAAGTCGGGAGGGTCAGAGAAGTATGTAAGAGTGGTACAGGATATGTACGAGGGTAGTGTGACAGCAGTGAGGTCTGCGGTGGGAGTGACAGATGCGTTTAAGGTGGAGGTGGGATTACATCAAGGATCAGCTCTGAGCCCTTTGTTATTTGCAATGGTGATGGACAGGTTGACAGACGAGATCACACAGGAGTCCCCATGGACTATGATGTTGGAAGATGACATTATGATCTGTAATAAGAGCAGGGAACAGGTGGAGGAGACCCTGGAGAGGTGGAGATATGCTCTAGAGAGAAGAGGAATGAAGGTCAGCAGGACTAAGACAGGATATATGTGTGTGAATGAGAGGGAGGATAGAGGAATGGTGAGGATGCAGGGAGTAGAGGTGGCGAAGGTGAATGAGTTTAAGTATCTGGGATCAACAGTTCAGAGTAATGGTGAGTGTGGAAGAGAGGGGAAGAAAAGAGTACAGGCAGGATGGAGTGGGTAGAGAAGAGTGTCAGGAGTGATTTGTGGCCGATGAGTACCAGTAAGACTGAAAGGGGAGGTCTACAAGAGGGTAGTGAGACCAGCTATGTTATACGGGTTGGAGACAGTGGCATTGACAAAAAGGCAGGAGTCAGAGCTTGACATGGCAGAGTTGAAGATGTTAAGATTTGCACTGGGTGGGATGAGGATGGACAGGATTAGGAATAAGTATATTAGAGGGTCAGCCCAGGTTGGAAGGTTTGGAGACAAAGCCAGAGAGGCAAAATTACATTGGTTTGGACATGTGCTGAGGAGGGATGCAGAGTATATTGGGAAAAAGTTGCTAAGGATGAAGCTGCCAGGTAACAGGAAAAGAGGAAGGCCTAAGATAAGGTTTATGGATGTGGTAAGCGAGGACATGCAGGCGGTTGATGTGACAGAGCAAGATGCAGAAGACAGGAAGAAATGGAAACAGTTGATCTGCTGTGGCGACCCCTGATGGGAGCAGCCGAAAGACGAAGAAGAAGAAGACACTGTCCTCCTTAATAATGCATGAACACTGACTGCAGTTGCCACATTGACTAGTTGCCTTTTTCACTGTATTGTTATACTTGTCCATTTGTTCAAAAAGTCTTTTAAAAATGTTTTCTGTTTTAAAAGAAAATATGGGTCCACTACCTACTATTTCGTATAACTCTTTGCTAGTTTTGAGCATACTCCAGTTGGCTCTTATAATGTCAGTGAATGTGTCAGAAAAAGCATTAAATTCAGTAACACATGCCCTTTGGAATTTGTTGTCATCTTTTCTTTTCACCAAAGTGTTCAATGGTTGACCTAACAAAGCCTTGTATTTGGTACCCCACCCTCTATATATTTCATCTAACACCCCCTGTACCAAGTCACTTGGATACCTCCTTTCTACAAACTTTTCACCAAGGAAGTTAAGTTCCCCACCCAATTCATCTTTGTCTGAGGTCATCCTTGCGACCCTAACAGCCTGTCCTTTAATAAGGCTTTTTTTCTGAAACTCTGGGTGATGACTAGTATAGTGCAAAGAACTGTTGCACCAAGTACTTAATAGTATGAATAGTATTGTGAGATTTTGTAAAGGTAATTGTAACACTAAGATGATAGTATATTTAACTGTTTGTGAAAAGTGCCCTGCATTCTATATAATGAAAACGGAGAGAGCTTTGAAGGATAGAATGTATGAGCACTTTCTTGACATTAGGAGTGGAAAGGAGACTAGTGCATTGTACAAACACTCCATTGTGTGTTCTTCTTTTACTGGTTTTAAATTTGGTATCATTGATGTGGTGAAAACCAACCCTGGGGGGGATGATGTTAAAAATGTATTGCTTAATAGGGAACTTAAGTGGCAGCTTAGGCTAAAATCCAATATTTTTCTTGGATTATTTGAATATATTACAATTAAACCAGTACTAATAGCCAAGGCAGTAAAGATTTAAACTTTTATGTAGTTCAGCCAGGGTACATCGGAAACATTTTCACCCCTACGGGTCATATTTTAGGATTTTGTATGCACTTTTGTTGTAAGTATGTTTTTAATAGTGTAATAGATTCATGTGTTTTTAAATCTTAATTGTGACTAATTGAATGGGTTTTAAAAGCAATGTGATTCGATTTTTGTGTTATCTGATGAAGTCTTGGTACAAGACAAAAGCGTTAATCTTTGTTGGTATTAAAAGATTTGTCTCCATGTGTGGGCCTGGACCTCTATTTTCTGTGTTTGCTGAGTATGGTTTAGTGACATGGATAAAAAGATATCAGGAATGAAGTAGATCGTAGGAGAAGTTTCCCCTCCAAACTGTATAAATCATTGATATATGAACAATCTTTTGACTTTGCAATACAAAGCAGAATGGCAGAGGCTACTTTCTTTACTATTTTCTGAGAAGGACTGGCCAGGTTATCTCTTACAAGTGTGAAAGGTGACCCAACTTAGAAAATTTTAAATACTTGGATGAAACCGTTTTCATAAGTATTTTTATACCCCTGCAAGGTTGAGAAAAATGTTTCCTAGTTCTAACCCTAGATGATGGAAATGCCTTTCTGCATCCAGAAGGGACTGGATACATATTAGACGTCGACCTCCAATCAGTTTTGAAAGACGTACTAGAGACACAGGTGGAACTAACTCCCTCCATGCTCCTATTAGGCTGGTGAGAACAAGACTACTTCCAAGACACAAACAATAATTTGTATCTTTGACTATGCTGCTAGTCAAGAAATGCATCAAATGCTTATGGAAGAAACCAGAAAATCCATCCATTAACCAATTAGTTGTATTACTAGATAGAGTAATGCAGATAGAAATTCTCAAATACCAGAGGGCTCAAAGTCAGCTACTAGATTAAAATGGGAGCTCTGGGCTGTCTATAGATGCAAGGCTGATTCCAGTGAGTAGGGTAGTGAAGCAATACAATGATGGTTGTGGGGGGGCTTCTTCATAATTCTGTACTCTTCCAGATTATTGTATACACCTCTTGCTAATTTTATAAATACATTTGACAGAGTAAGTAGGATTTCTAATGCATATTCATTAACTACAAATGGTAAAACTTTTATTAGCTATTAGTTAAAAAAATATATTTTATTTGTCAAAGTGAAATACGGAATGTAATCAAGACAATTTACTCTGGTATACTTGGATAGAAATAATAAAAAATTTATGTAAAAAAAACTTAAGGATCTTTGTTCATTTTTTTTTTACTTATGATTTCTGAATCAGATTTTTATTACTAGTTCTAAATCTATTACACTTTATTTTTAGTCTGAGAATAATTTTCACAGTGCAAATATTAGCTTACAGGAGAAGTATTCAATTAAAATGTTATCATGCCAGTCTCTCTAGTTTGTAAGCACAACAATATGGCAAGGCCATGTAATTATGACACTCGTTTTAGTGACCACATGCTTATTAAAGTTGAATATATATATTTCCATAAGTTAATTCACTTTCTTACACTGATAACAGCAGCCTTTGTCTTTAGGTGTTGAAGAACATAAATGAGCATTCACTTGGAGTAATTCTTACTCCTGTCATATTTTGCATGATCGTCTCAAAGGTCAAGTATTCATGCAGCCGGGTCGCTTCCTTAGCAGGCTATGCAGCAAGGAGTTACTTTATCAGACAATTCTATTCACATGTGCATAAAGAAGGCTGCTGAGGGTTCATTCAGTTAAATAATGAATATTTATTTTTGACAACAAAAGTTATGGACTTTGCTAAAATCTTACTAAACCCATAATTTAACTTCCTAAATATTCATTAAGTCTGTACCTGGCATTACCTGTAGAATATCTTTTTTTTTTCTTTATTCAAGAAAGATTGTTGTCTACCTACAAGAGAGGATGGAAACATTTGTGAAACCTGGTTAGATGAAGTATGCTCAAATGATAATGCTTCTACTGAATGAAAAGAGATCAATTTCAACAGTTACCGCAAATACAACCAGGTATCTGTATCTCCAATCCTATTTTCCTATTGCTGCATTACTTTCACCCCTTTGGAACACCAAATAACCGGTGGAGATTTGTTGCTCTATAATTTCATTTTTAATGAGACTACTAGTAAAAGTGTATGTAAAAATGCAAGATAAAGTATGATTTTGTAAGCAAACACAGGAGCTATTCTGGCTCCCATTGCTACTCCTGTCTTTTGCTTGTAAAATTTCCCTTGGAGCTTAAAAAAATGTTATTTAACACTATCTCCAGTAGTACACATACAGTATTAATAAATTCATTGTCAAATATAGTGAATTTTGTCAAATATTTTCTTAAATATTCAATTCCAATGGCTTGATGAATACAAATATACAAATAAGTCACATCTATTGAAATGAACAGATGATCGTTGCCTATATTTCCCATTGCTCTTAATAACTCTCACAAATGCCATGAATCCTTCAGATAAAATTCTGCCTTTTGTACCACTGGATTAACAACATGGTCTAAAAACACCAAGATGGATTCTGTCTTATAAAAATCAACTGTTACTACTGGTCTGAATGATGGGTTCTTTCAATTTTTGTGAAATTGGGGGATACAAAATAACCTTGCCATTTATGGTTGATCTATTTTCTTAAATCATTTTCACAAGCATCATAAAAAACTTGTAGCATGCTGTTCAAAGTAGGGTTATAAGTGCTTTTAACAGACATTTCTTTTTCTTTTCTGTTGAAATGTGGAATATCTTTTAATACATATTTCAAATGTAACTTATAAATATAAGGTTTTAGAGCCACTAAAACTTTAATTAAATTAGCTGTTTGTGCGGGAATAAAAGAAAAGCCTTTAGACAAAACAGAAACGTGATTATGTCCAAAGTCAGTTTATTTAAATTAACAATATCGCATGTGTCGATTAATTCTTTTTTCTTCTTTTTTCTTCTTTTTCCTTTACTCCTTCCTCAATCCCTTCCCTTGGGTTGCCATTGTAGCATCCTCATCTTTTTCAGGGGGTTCAGGACTAAAGGAGCTGGAGATAAAATTGGGGGTTGTTCATTGACATTATTAGATATTGAGGCTTGAATTGGTTCTCTCATATTGTTGGACTGCATGTTAACATTTTTGTTGCTATAATAAATACTGGTCAGATCTCCAACCTGTTCTTGGTTGAATTTGTTATGACCAACTTTCTTCCCTTTTAATACATAACGTTCCCAAACACTAAGCCTCACCATCTCTCTGTAGGTTTTTGAGCTTTTTATTACTGTAATTGAAAATAACCTCCTGATTGTAGCACTAATGCCATAATATAAAATGTTGAATTATGACAGGAGTAGCAATGGGAGCCAGAGTAGCTCCCATGTTTGCGAATGTAGTCATGTCATGGTGGGAACAAAGTTATGTCAAACCTCATAAGTTTTTTAAAAAAAGTTCTATTCTATAAATCTTTTATTGATAACTTGTTATTTATGATTTTGGATGGAGCAGGATTTTACTTAACATAGCTATAGCATATTGCAAAAGTAATTTCTATGTTTTGCCAACATAAGGAAGAAATTAAAACAATGAGTAACAAGTTCACAGAGACAAACCAATCAGTAAAACCAAAAGAAAAATATAGCCAAGCTAGTCTTTCTACTGTGTGATTCCTTAAAACCTATTCCATTAGAGATAAAATGGGATATATATATATGCAAATGATCCATTAAGGACATCAGGTGTTTCAGCTATATGGCAGTTCTGAATGTCCATGACTTTTTTCTTTTGACTTTTTTGGCCTGAATTGCTCCATAACAGACTTAAAAAAGAAAAAAAAGTCATGGACATTCAGAACTGCCATATAGCTGAAACACCTGATGTCCTTAACGGGTCATTTGCATATATCCCATTTTACCTCTCATGCAAGAGGTTTTAAGGAATCACACACTGGAAAGTTTAGCGTGGATAGATTTTTCTTTTAGCATAAGAAATGTAAACTTTCAAGTCTTCCGATCAATTTTCAGCTACATTATTAATTATATATGCTTAGTACAACAGAAATCAAAGTATTAATGAGAAAGATTTAACCAAAATTAAAAAAAAAAAAAGAAAAAGAACGGTATTGTACTGTGAAACTGTAGTTAATTGAAATAAATGTTTCAGTAGTTGAGAGTTTGTAAAACTGGAGGTGCTAAGCAAGTTTCTCCCCAGAGCAGGGGGTCAGTTTGCTAGAACATACATGTGTGTACAATTTTCCAGCAACATTTTGAAATTCCTACCTAAGTTTCACTTATCTCATGATCCTTTTATCCCACTTGTTTCAAATAAAAAAAAAATCATTGAGATATACAAAGGACAATCACGTTTTACAGACTGCTTGATATGGCCATAAGTACTGAAAGTCATACTGGGTAGGTTATTTTGACTTTGTTTGCAACACTCAGATCAAAAATTAATTTCCTGCCCTTGAAGATTTCTAGATTTTAATTTCACTGTGTGTGTGTGTGTGTGTGTGTGTGTGTGTGTGTGTGTGTGTGTGTGTGTGTGTGTGTGTGTGTATGTGTGTGTGTGATGTGTGCATATTATTTTTTATGGCATTACTTCTGCTAACTCTATAACTACTAAAGTCAACATTTTTTAGTATCATTTTGGAGTCAGATTTAAAATATCATCCAGAAAATCCTTCAGAGAAAAAAAGTAAACACTAATGTTTACTGTTCTTGCTTCACCAAACTGCACAGCTATTCCAAAACATCATCACTGCTGCAAGGAATTGCATGCATGCAGAGCACTGTGTGAATCAGGGTTACCTATTCTGGTAGAACCTTTTACCTATAGACCCATATACCATACAGACTTACAAACATATTGAAGTTAGTGAAGTCTAGTGGAGGGCTGCAATACTTAAACTGCAGATGAAGCCTTCAATGCACTTGTGTGTATGTGGTTTCCATATTCAGATAAACACGTAAACAGGCTGCCAAACATATACTTTCGACAGTACAAAAATAATTCTGAACAACTGATAGGAATAAATTACACATAAAGGTGATGATGATGATAATTATAACAGCCAAGTATGTTAGATTTTTTCTCTTCAATAAACAAACTATTTGCTTAAATTATAGTTTAGTACAAAAACAAAGACAAAGAGATCACAAGTGTAATGCAGCTAAATGTATAACCAATGTCCTTAAACAGCTGGCTTTCAAAGCACAGTCATTTGGGGTTGCTGCAAAAGGAAACAATATGTAGATTAATCTGCCACAGGCTTAAAAGATGACATAGAGACGATGTATTTTTATAATCTGAGACATATCACGACACCTGCCCTGCAGACTTTGTAGGTCTCAAACTTGAGACAGTGGTCAGTTTCCTACTGATGAGAGTATGACTTTGAAATCTTGACTTGTAAACTTGCAGGTATGCAGCACCTTTGTTATGAACATCTTGGTAAGGCACACAGTTTCAGAGCTTGCATTCTTTTGCAGGAGTTTGAAACTACAAAAGGCTGTCAGGCCTGTATCTGTGATATGCTTAGCTGCCTTACCAGTTTATGTTAGGGATGTGTGAACTGGTTAAGTGGCAACACATCCAGCCTCTCATAACCACTTATGTGTTCACCACATAACAGGAAGGCTGAAGGAGACAGAAAGTGGATGTGACGCTGTACTTCTGTGCCATACAATGTGTACAGCAATGTTCTTTCAGGATAAAAAATGACAGCTTGCAAAAGAAATACCTAAATTATTACAGATTCATCAATTAAATATCAAGGCTTATATAACAAAAATGTTTTTATTTCTTGGTTTCCTATGTGTAACCTTTTAAGGTGTGAGGATACTGCCTGAATCAAATAATTTAACATATGATTTTTTTGTTTGTTTTAATCTGGTCACTTTTTGAATTGCAGTTTTCTTTCATTATTACATCTGATATCATATATAGGATATAATTTCAACTGACAGCCCAGAACACACATTTATGGACAGGCAGACAAATTCAAAGCCTGTCAGATATATAGATACACAGAGAGCTGTTCAGATAAGAAAGACCCACAGTTAGAAACACACAAAACAATGCAATGATGCACATACAGGTAGAGACATGGAAAGAAAGAAAGAGAAAAACATACATATTACTGGGATCTCGGCAATTAGTGAAAGCTAGCTAGAAAGATAAACTTGTAGACAGACAAATGGCTGTATGTATGGTTGATATGTATATTTACAGACAAATGATTTGGGGATTTGTGTTTTACTATGAAATGTATGGGTGAAAGTGTTAGCCCAATTTTTTGTGCTACATCACCAGTTTTGCATCTAAATCCAAAGAAGAACTTGTGCATTTGCTACTATATTATATATCATATCTAGAAATAGCTTTTCATCTTATGTTCTGAATTAGCAAGGTGAATGTACCATTTTCCTGAGACTTAAACCCAAATTATGTACAGGGAGGAGAGTGATTTGCTTAAAACATAAAGCAACAATACAAGCTTATGACCTATCCAGGAGTACTTTAGTAAAGCAAAATGTTTTATTGCTTTGGTCTTACAATTTCTAGTGTGGATTTTTTTTTCTCTTTCTATTGTTTATTACTAAGACTTTTCTCATTTAAAGTTCATCATTGCTGTTGAACAATATGCCTAATCCTGTTCCAAAGGTCTTACATCATATTCATCCTGTAACATATGTCTCAGATTGCCTGAGTGTGAAGAGAAATGCGTCAAAATGGAGTAAGGTCACATTACAAATGCACACACTCAAATACAGAGCAAGACCTCTGCTTAGGCAGTTTTTGAATCATAGACGTGACAAGAAAATGTTTGATCTTATTTGGGACGCTAACAGCAGCAGTGACATTAGCACTATATGCCCAAGGTCTTGGGTTCAAGTCCCAAATGATAGCTAACATTTCACTTGGATGATAGGTTGGATAAAAGGATTTCCCTAAAAGTAACATATAGTAGAATAGCTGATGAGGTGCACTGAACTGACAACCCTTCATTATACCAGTGAGCATCAGTTCATAAAAAGTAGCATTATATAATCACAGAGTATGCATGTGCTCTGTGGATTGCACTGCATTACTAGAAATCAGTATGGCATGTGGACTGATAGAGGAATGAATATGTCTATCATGACACCCAGACATGTGAATGCTGGATACATCAAGGTAGTTCATGAGCACGGTCTCTTTGAAAATATCATTTTACACCACTGTGAAGGTTGTTAGGTAGTAGAGAAATATATGTTTGTCACTTAAGATAGGATGGCTGACCATCAGCCATGCATTCATGCATTACCTTTTTTGGCCCGAGGTCATGCGGCCAAGCCTCTGGTTGAAACCAGGCCACCCAGTCCAGAGATGGATGCTTAAAAGCTTCAGCATTACATAGTAGCAGTTGGAGCACAATAAGTGGTACAAAATACCTTCATGCTGACACACTCCTACAGAGGCAAGGTGTCCATCTCTGCCAATTGTGGCACGAGTTTGGGAATGGATTCAGTCTTGTTGGAGGGTCAGTAGAGGGTATAAATTCTGCTGCTGAGATATGGCATTCCTATTGGGTGGGTGGAGTCTAGCACTACTTATGTAAACACTGCAGGTGGAACAGGAATGTGTATTGCACAGGTGAAAGGGGGAGGAGCAAGCATTCTTTACCTGTTGTACAGTAGACGAGATCACTGCATCTCCATCCACCGGTAAAGACCTTTAGTAGCCACTGCCAAATGATACTCCCTTCTGCATTCCTCCATTAATTTCTCAAACTCCCTCATCCAAACAGATGAGTAATTATCAAGTAACACCTATCAAGAAGTCATGAGATCCCTCTTGTGAACAATTTACTCTAGAAACATCATTAATGAATGACAAGGGTATCAGAAGTTGCCAAGTGACAGGGCAGATATCCTGCACTTGGATGGAGCTCAAGAGCTTGGTAAACCAGTGGAGCATGAACAGAAAAATGTAAGATACTTCAAGTTATGCAGTAGCTCTACTTATCATTACGCACAACAATCGCACTCTATTACTGTGTACCCTCTAAACAGGCCTTCACGTCTCTTTTCAACAAGTGAAAGAACTTTCTCTAAAATTGTCCCTGCAATTTGAAACTTCATTCCAATTCACATCTTCAGTATAAATCCTCTCTCTCTAATCTCAGAGTGGAGTTTATGAGTCATCTAAAAGACTCTTCCAAATGTATATTTTAGACTGACTCCAGACAACTACTCTGAACCACTATGTATGTAATATCTCCTTGGCTCTTATCTATCTCTGTGCCTACCATTTATTGGATGTAAAGTTATTGCAGTTATAATATGAACAGGAATATCACTGTTTATTATATTCCAAACTACTCCTACTGTTTTGTAGACCCAAATAATATTAAAAGATTGAGTTGTTTGCTTTTAATCTAAATACAAATTAAGCAAAGTAGCAGACTGATATAAAATAGATCGATTTTAGCCACAGCCTGGTATTTACAGCATACTGAAATACAAGAGTATAGCCATAAAGTAGCAATATCACATAGCCAGTACAGACATTCACTGAGTGACACAGACTCAAGGTATTTTGAAAATGCAAAATACAAAGAAGTGTAAGACAAACTAGAGTAAAAATGTATGTACAAGTGTACAAAATTAATTTGCTTAGCACAGAGGATTAAGGTTATGAGCCATTAAAGAGATGCTTCCTGTAGTCCAGGGTTTGATTCCCTCAGTCTCCATTTACCTACTGCGTGAATGTCAGCACATCACTTAACCAACTAGTGCTCTGGGCCATTTGAGAAATATGGCGAGGCTCCTTGAAGGAATCCTGGATCACATGCCTAGTAACTTTCTATGAACCTATGAAAAGTAATACAGTATTTTATGAGGACAGTTTGTGATTAGGAGTATTTGTAGTAAACAGTTTACTATATTCCTGCTGAGTGATACATTGCAATAGCATAAAAGTATAACAAATTATAATTATACACAAACATAGATATATATATACATGTTTGACTAGGACATGTGTTTGCCACCGAGTCAAACTGGAGATCTAAGTCATTGATGACATTTGGCAAGTGACAATTAATTGTTATTTAACACAGTTTAAAGACATAATGTTAGTGAGGGTACGGCTAGGAGGAAGAGAATGTTATATACTAGTAGAACGTGGTAGTTTTGTTATCTACTTGCATAAACTGGGAATTACTTAATTAAGAATGTTTAGGCCACTGGATGGCATTATGCATATGCAAGTGACTCTTTTTTCAAGCTGGATTAATGTTTTTTTCGTAAATTAACTATTAAGACTATGTTATCTATACAGTATGATACAGCAAAATACTCTATTCAGCTTAACTTGATTGCAGAGTTATCTTACAATTTAAATTATGATTTGATTTAAAAAATGATCTACACATGACCCCTGTATTAAGTCATTATTCAGTCAGCCTGCCTCATCGTAAGCTGCAGTATCACTTACATAATTAGTATTAAAGCACCTGTGTTCCATACTTCATGTTTCTTTAACTTGCCTGGGTCATGGCTGAAAGGGAACTTCTAACCAGACTGCAATACATGTTTAAATAACTAAATTAAATATTTATTTTTTTTTTTTTTTGGTTTTTTTTTTTTGACAGGGTCAGTCCTACTAGGTTAAAGACCTATTTTTATAAGATAGCTTTGATCTCCAGGTGAATTTCTTGAATTCATTACTTAAACACATAAGCAGACTTGTTATGATTGTCACCCCAATCATAATCCTTATTACATAGCTAAGGGCATAGCATGTAAACAAAATATAACTAACTTCACTGAAAGGTCTGCCAAAATTCTGTAATCACACTGCATCAAGAAACTGAAACACACTGAAGACATTCATATAATAAGCAATACATTGAATAGACAGTATTTCTTACAGCCAGACTACAGTTAGTTAGAATACAAACTATATAAACAATACTAAACAGTTCACACTTAAATTTACTTACGCATTTAAACAGCAAATTTGGGATATTTCTCAGTTCTGTCTTAACAATGGGATATATGTGAATGGTTTTAAATAGTTTAATAACTGATATCTCTCTTACTTTTAGTACACATATAATACATTTTTTAGCTTCTAAACCATCATATCTCCACTTTTACATGGAAGAACCTCCTGGGTCATAAGATATCCAGGTGACAAGCAGATAAGTCTTTGAGCTTCTGCTGTATCTTTTTCAAACCATAGTGGTAATGAGTTTTCTAGTTAAATTTCTCATGATAGTAATTTGGTGTTCATGGTGCTGTCACCAACAATGCCACTGTTAAAGTACCATATGACAGAGATGTTAACAATGACGGGAAGAAGATCAGGAGGAAGGAAGTCTCACACAATGTCCAGCAATGGCCACATTGCCACCAGCAAATCCACTGCTAGTGCCATACAATAGAGACTGTGACAATGAGGAGAAGATGTGGATGAAGGCAAGGTCAGACAATATTCAGCAATGCCCAGGTTCTCTTTGTTCTGGCCTTCAAACACACATCAGTAAGCATGAAGACCTTTTTCAGAAAACACTTTAAAGCTTCAGACATACTAAATAACACTAGTTGTTTGAAATAAAAACATCAGAGAAAAAATATTTATTAAGGGCTTAGGGCTTCCTGTTGTTGCAAAGCTATTTAAATTAAAACTTTAAAGCACAGGATGCATACTGCACAAAACAGAAGCTGGTTAGTGGCTAGCATCTTTAAAGTGGTCTTGGTTAGGCTGTTTTCCTTATGCCTTTTTGGATTACAGTTTTAGGTTCATAGGTAGTTACTAGGCTATCGGTCCAAGAGACATTTTAAGCCAAGCTAAGCTTACCCCATATTTAACAATATACTACTGATATGTCAGTACCTCATGCAATTTTACACTTTTGATATAGGCTTGTACACATGAAGCATTTACAGGCTGCCCCTGTCCATTAGAGACATCGCTACCAAACCAGTGGTAAATTAGTAATTTTGTTTTGGGACAGGTGGAAGCACTATTTTGTCCATTGCAAACATTTCTGTGTGGGAGGGGTTGTATGTGCACATGTGCAATAATTCTTTGTTATAGCTCTCCCGTTTTAACAGATGCATTGTGTAACTCTAGATGTTGTTGGACTGTGATATGCATTGTCCTGTGGGGTAGCAATAGCTGACGAACCAAAGGAATTTAGAAATTAAAGAATCTTTGCTATGACCCTCTACTAAGAAACATGCATTTTGTCCTGAGCCTGTGACCCCCCAGGACCTGCACCACAGTGTAAGCCTGTAGAACTAGGACTAGAATGATGTACAGATGTCTCTGTTGTGGTATCCTTCTCAAAAACATAAGAGACTTACTCTTGTTGTTCTTCAGGAGTATGAATGCACCCAGTCAGCTCCCTTTCCCCTTAAATAAAGTCATTTAGCAATCACTACAGCATACAGACAGTGTGACTGCCTACTGACCTGGCCTGTGTAACAAATACTCTTATAGCGGGTTCAAATCCTGCTAGTTCACTGTTCTTCATTTCTTCATCACATGCTTTTGGACGCTTGTACCAGGGCAGCTTATTCTTAGTTATACTACAATGCAAAGTGACTCTTCCTGGCTGTAAGCAGCTTTCTGCTAACTTCTCTCTAAGCCTTTTTAATGATAACTGATCTTTTTCAATCATTTTCTGCACCTGTGCTCCTATAACTGTACAACACTCCAAGCCTACCAGCAATGTTTATTACCGCTGTATCTTCACAGGTTTTTCACTCCACAGGTTGCTTTGCTAAGCCTATAGTTTTTGGAGATCCTTCACTTCTCCATGCACACTAATCCACAGTTTGGTCCCTCTGCAACCTTCAGTCATTAACACAGTTATATCATGACCCCTTATCTTCTACTGAACTAGTGATTTAGGTAGATTAACGTATTTTAACTCAGAGGCAGCTGTACAGAAAGGAAAGATGCACAATGTTTTTAGCATCTTGGGATCTGCTATACATGCCCATTTCTTAATTGTTGCTAAAAAAACGAATTTAAATCTGTCTCTCTATCACAAGAATCTCCATTACAGCATCTTTACTGTTAAGACCCTCAAGGTTCAACTATAGTTTCACAGTGTGTTTTAATATAGATAACTGATTCTAACAAAATTCCAGTCACAAATTTTACAATCTTGCATCTCAACTGTGACTCGCACTCTGCCAAATCAGCACTTCTTTTATCTTATAAAAGTCATTAAAGTCTGAATCTGGAATATCCATAAAGGAGCAGAGGGGCTCCCATATGCGCGAGCAGAGTACCTTTACAGAGACTTATAGATATCAAGACTACTACTTGCACAGCGGTCTCTCCATACTGACCCCTTACTCAAAGAAATCATGTTCTGGCCTTAGTTCAACGTTCATTCACAAGGCAATGTTCCAGACCCCTCTGGACCTTGTCTCAAATCAGGTTTTTCTAACAATCTCAAACTTACTGACATTTTACCCGCACCTTATATAAGTGCAGGACAACACCTATAGCCACCTCAGTCCTTGTTCCCTGCAATTAAATTTAAAAGGCCATGTTTTCTGTATACTTAGCATTCAAGTCATATAAACATACATTTGAACCCTCCAACTTGAAACCAATAGAGCCAGGCCCCTGGGATGATATGTAAGCCCCGGACAGACCAACTACATTGTAGTAGCTGGCACCATGCTTATGCTGAACCTTAAACTTAAAGGGATATAATAACAAGGCCCACCTGCAGGGTTTTGCATTGCCCACCTTTTGCTGGTGAAGCCAATGTAAAGCAGCATGGGTCAGTAAGAAGAGTAAATTCCCTGTTTGGCAGGTAGTACATTAAGGACCCCAGTGTCCATTTTATAACCAAACATTCACTTTCTGTGGCTAAATGCTTGGCTTCTATTCTAATCTTTTACTGTTTTATAAATGTTTTATTCATTTCAAACTTATAACAAATATAAACGGAAAACAGACAAAAAAAATCTAATCTTATAGTATTCAATATTTAAACAATAAACCGGTAAATGAATAGTTAGATATTTACTTAATTAAACCCACAAGGTACTAAAACCTACAACTGAAGTAAGGTCTTCTGTGTCACTCTTCCAGGGTAGTCTATCCATATTACCTTACCATGGGGCTCTGCCCTAGGCTCTTATTTGTTAAGACTGTATCTTTCAGACCTAACATTTTCATTTGAGGTGTTCTATAGTCTATATGCAGACAACCTGAAATTGGCTAAACTGATTACATGTGTTACAGATAAGGCATGTCTGCAAAATAACTTGACTAAATTGACCATTTGGGCACAGGAGAATAATATGCTGATAAATACATCAAAAACTAAGCATATGAGATTTGGGAGACATAAAATGAAAGGTTAATATTTAATGCACAACACAGTGATTGAAACTGTAGACTCACTGAAAGACCTGGGAATATGGGTAGACTCAAGTATGATTTTTTTCTAATCATATCAACCAATTGGTTAATGATAGTTATAGAATGATAGGTTGCATAAAAAGAATTATAAAATGTAGGAAATCAAAAATGATAAAGTCATTGTTTGTTAGTTACATTAGACCCAAACTTGAGTATGGAATAACAATATGGAAACCCTATAAGAAAACAAGCATGAGTAAACTGGAAAGAGTACAGGGGAAATATACCAAAAGCATCCATGGATGTGAAAATTTAAGTTATTATGAAAGACTAAAATATCTGAACTTGTACAGGGTCTCTTACAGATATTTAAGAGGAGATCTTATTCAGGTATATAGGGCATTTAGAGATAACTACCTCTGGGAATGTTTGGGATTATCAAAAAGTACTAGAGAATCATCAGATAACCCATGTGGAAGATTCTATAGGAATGAGAAGTGCACTAATTGGTTCTATGACAGAGTAGCTGAGGCATGGAACAGACTACCAAATTACATTAAAGCAAGTACTAGTTTAGATATTTTTAAGAACAGCCTGGACATTTATTATGGGAGCAAGTGTTTTGGTATGTTGGCAAGCTAGAAGGACATTAATGCCCATGCTTGAAATATTTGTATGTATTACCATGATCCACATGATATTATCCACTAGCTAAAATCCTTCTTTATGCAATAGATATACTTGAGTCCCCAAGTCCTTTTTTAATGATCCCTCAGTGCTCTTTGCTGAGCCAGTTACCTTTATCAACTACCAGCTTTCAATATCTCTGTCCAGGCATGCTAGCAATGGATTCCATTGTATATACATTTTTGTCTAGGTGTTTTCTTTGTGATATTTTCTTCTTTCAGTATTAAATTTATTAGTGTCTACAACTCTTTCTTTGTTAAGGGTATCTTGACTTTTACATTAAAAAAAGGAAAATCAATCAAATAGTGCCTTCCAAACCAAATCCTGGAGGCAAATCCCCTTCCTGTGGTTGGCTTACATTGCATAAGGAAAATGGGAGAAGAATTTGTGTACAACTCCCCCTTTTACCAACAGATGGTCTGCTACATCTGCTTTATCAATGGCACTTTGATTATTTGGAATGTGACCCTGGATTTTTTTGAGCGATTTCTGGAACACATCAAAAATTCCTTAAGTTTCCTCCACTTTACCTCCACGCACAGCCTCCATACAGTTAATATTGTGGACATCCAGATTAATAAAAATCTGGAGCCATGATTACTTACTAATAATTTATAATAAAAACCCACCCAGGTCAGCTTGCTACTGCACTTCAGCAGTATTCATCAGCAGAGGACTAAAATGAATGTAATTAAATTACAAGGGCGAGGATAGGAAGAATGTTAAAGGGAAAAGAATCATTAAAAAAAAAACATTATTGAACTACAAAAAGACTTTCTAGTCTGTGGATATTGCAACTGTTTCATCAAGCAAATCATAGACTCCATCATTATTAATAAAGAAAACAGTGACCCTAGTTTGGACATTCCTTTGACCAGACTGACAGATATCTCTGTAACCTCACCAGACACAGAGACTATGATAGGTGGAGGACTAACATCACCCTCACCTCTCTATTTGACTTTAATGATATCAAAAAAGCAATCAAGAACAAATGGTGCATTATAAATGAGAACAAGACTCTGAATAAGATCCTTTCCCAAAACCAGACTTTACCATCCATGAAAACAAGAGCATAAGGTACTATGAAGAGCATCGGTAGTGAACTTGCAACTTAGGAAAGGCAATATCAATGCAGCACACCTTTATGCAACAACTGCATATTCATGAGCAGCAAGGATGAATTTTTTTGTCCCAACACCCAGAAGAAATTTTGGAGCAAAGGCTACAGTAACTGCAGCTCTGACACAGTTGTTTACTGAACACAATGCAAGCTTTGTCTGGCTTTTTATGTGCAAAAGACTATCAATAAGTTAAAGTCCAGGATAGGACATCACTACACCGACATATTTCAAGACACCCTACCAACTGCTTGGACAATCATGCTGAGGAAAACATTGGACACAGACCTTTACTTTTCATGTCATTAACAGGATCCATTATGAAGACCTGGATGGCAATAGAAATGACAGACTAGCGAAGAAGGAATTAGAATGGCAGATTAGACAGAGAGCAGGAAAACCACCAGGCCTAAATAGCTCATTTTCGATTAACTGCGTAGTGAACCTTAGGAAATTGGACCATCATAATTTTTACTGAACTTGACAGCTTGAGAGAATGACCAGTAAGTAATATATATATATATATATATATATATATATATATATATATATGTGTGTGTGTGTCATTTCACTGAAAATACATTTCGCCGAAAATACCTGACACTGGGTCCAAATCGCCGAAAATCCATTTCGCTGAAAATAGCACTGACAGTGTATATGCCCTTTACCCCACTGTAGTGCAATCTCGGAGCGAGAATATTAATGTAGGGAGGTGTGGCAGGCACAGTCCCCCACAAGGGGGGGGGTGTGGGGTGCACAGCCCCCCACCTACTCAGGTTATAAACTACTTACCCTTTTTATAGGGATTGGACAATATAAAACAATGCTAGACAATATTAACCTGTACTGGGTGGGGGGGATGTGCCCCCCACACCCCCCTACTTTAATATTCTCACTCTGAGATCGCAATACAGTGGGGGTAAAGAGCATATGCACTGTCAGTACTATTTTCGCCGAAATGGATTTTCAGTGATTTGGACCCTATGTCAGAAATTTTTGGCGAAATGGATTTTTGGTGAAATGACACTGATCCATATATATATATATATATATATATATATATATATATATATATATATGGTTCCCTATTAGAATCCTGAAACACTATAAGCCTGAAAGTCAAAATCCTGAAAACTAATGACTGAAAATGCAAAATCTCGAAAATGCAAAATCCTGAAAGTCAAAATCCTGAAAACACAAATAATGCAAATATGTCACTATAAAGACACTAATATCTACCAACTGACCCTGACCCTAACCCTAACCCTAAGGTCCGTCACTATCGCACACTCACCTGACCCGCCCTAACCTAACTCACTTAAACCGCCCCTAACCCCAATATTTGTCATTATTGCATACATGCCTAACCTGCTCCCTAACCCTAACTCACTTATACCGCCCCAAACCCTAACATAAAACCAACCGCACACTCACCCGGACCCAACGCATGACCTAACACCACAGGGCTAACAATAGCAAAGCCACAATGACGTCAGTATGTCCATTTTGTATTTTCAGGATTTTGACTTTCAGGATTTTGCATTTTCGAGATTTTGCATTTTCAGTCATTAGTTTTCAGGATTTTGACTTTCAGGCTTATAGTGTTTCAGGATTCTAATAGGGAACCATATATATATATATATATATATATATATATATATATATACATACATATATATGTATATACAAAATTTCGAAATCCCAAAATCTCGAGTTTCAGAATATCGAGTTCAGAATCTCGAGATCTTGGAATCTTGAAATTGTGAACCCCCCCCCCCCCAAAACACCGCTCAACACATTAAAACATGTGTATGCAGGGGGGCAAGCCCCCTGCACCCCCAACTTAAATATATCCATATATATCCATTCAGGATTTCGAAGTTTTGAAACTTCGAACATATGATCTTTGATCATATAAAATTTGAAGTTTTGAGCTTCGAAATTCTGAACAGAACCCATATATGTATATATAGATATATATATATATATATATATATATATATATATATATATATATATATATATATTTCTCACTACCTGGATCCATTTTTATAAAAAAAGGAAAAAGAAGAAAGAGAAAATGAATAACACTATAATCCCAACAGCCTAAACAGGGGGTATCTCTTATTTGGCTAAATAACTTTTAAGTGAGCTCCACGTCACCCATAAAGGCAATACATCAACCCCAGATCATTAGCAGTATTTAACCCATTTTAGATGAACACATCTAACACTGGAACTATCAGCTATAGGAATTAGCATATGAGTGTAGACCCAACCCCCACAGGCAGATCTGATGAAGGTATAACATTACCCAAGCAGCTCTCATCTGCCTGTAAAGTAGTATTTACAAATGAAAACAAGTCTTCAGACAAGAAGCAGCTTTGAGAGTCTTACTTTCATTTTTAAACATTGTTCTGTTCTGTTGTGTGGTAAAGGTGGACGAGTTTAAGTACTTGGGATCAACAGTTCAGAGTAATGGTGAATGTGGAAGAGAGGTGAAGAAGAAAGTACAGGCAGGGTGGAGTGGGTGGAGAAGAGTGTCAGGAGTGATTTGTGACAGACTAGTACCAGTAAGAGTGAAAGGGAAGGTCTACAAGAAGGTAATGAGACCAGCTATGTTATATGGGTTGGAGACAGTGGCATTGACAAAAAGGCAGGAGTCAGAGCTGGATGTGGCAGAGTTAAAGATGTTAAGATTTGCACATGGTGTGACTAGGATGGACAGAATTAGGAATAAGTATATTAGAGGGTCAGCTCATGTTGGACAGTTTAGAGACAAAGCAAGAGAGACGAGATTGCATTGGTTTGGACATGTGCTGAGGAGGGATGATGGGTATATTGGGAAAAAGATGCTAAGGATGGAGCTGCCAGGTAAGTGGAAAAGAGGAAGGCCTAAGATAAGGTTTATGGACATGGTGAGAGAGGACATGCAGGCGGTTGGTGTGACAGAGCAAGATGCAGAGGATAGGAAGAAATGGAAAGAGATGATCCGCTGTGGCGACCCCTAATGGGAAAAGCCGAAAGATGATGATGTTCTGTTGTGTGTTATTGCAAAGGATCTTTCCACCCACTATATTCTTTTGGAGAAAGTAGTACTTCACCAGAGACACTGCTAGTTGTTTTCCAGTAAGCCATGAGTTTTTAGACTGGAGAGGTTTTTCACGGAGGTTTTTGAGTTTTCCATTGACTGGTTATTACCTGTTTTGCCAATAATGTTATTACACCCACTAATAGTTGGGCATAGTTTTTAAGACTTTGATCCTCTTAATGACACAAAAAGTACAGTTCAGGAGTGAGTTCTAGGTGGTCCCTATTGACTTTATCTATTATATGTTGGATCCTTGTCTTATATCCCATTAAATTTGGGCACGACCAGAAAATCTGCCTCTATTCATGAAGCTGCCCAGGGTTACACTTCCTACACTAAATATTAATCCCTGGGAACAGTGTTCCTAATATGGCTGGGTACAGCAGTATTTCCTCAAATACTTCCACATGAAAATCCCTATGCTGTTTTTGGTGTTTTTGTCATTATTGAGATTTGGGAGCATCACCCCTTCCCTAAGTCTTGGACTCTTCTTACATTTTAGTCATTCTAATTATCTCTGGCTTCCCACCTATTCTTACTGAAACACCTAACTATAATTTTTCCTCACCAGCATTTCATAATTAAAAAAATATTTTATGGGGCATTTGAAATTTATCCTATGCATGCAGATATCATTTGGTAAAAATACATAACTGCATTTGTGATTGTTTCTAGTTCCTGTAAAAAGTGTAAAAAATAAGCTATTTAAAATACACTGCTGTATCCATACTTTTAGGTTTGTTTGTGATAGTATTTTATATATTTTAAGTGTGTTTGCGGTAGCATTTCACTCCAGACATTCCTTTACTGTGCTTTTACATTAGGAGGACTAGAGTTATTTATCTAATGGCAGTAAGTGTTTACCTGGTCTATCTGAGCTGAGAAGCACACAAAAGGGCTCTAAGTATTTTTTCTTACTTCTCTTAAATACTGTGACTGCACTTTGACAGTTTAAAAAAAGTGTACTGTCTGCTGCTGCTTTAAGTAGTTAATTACACTGTGTTGCATTGTATTTGTTAATTGTAGGACTTTTGTAGGTAGTTTGTTTGGTCTTGTTACACTTGGGTTCCAAACCAGCTATTCTACATTAAGAATGTGTTTTTCTGCACTCTTGTTGCAGAACTGTGCTGATCTAACCTGTCTGAGTTGGGGATTCCTGGTGGAAGGCTTATTGTGTGCTTTCCTGATTAGCAGTTAGCTTAAAACATGTTTCTTTTTGCTCATATTAAAGCCTAGCATTTGTGCAGTTCTGCTGTTTGCACCAAGATGGTTAGCAGTGCCCCGTACATACGCAAATGCTTAGAAGCTCAGTTTTACCATAAACAGCTGTCAGAGAAACCCTTCCATGTTTTTCTGCTGCTCTAGGAGCAACTCAGTTTCGCACTGAGCAGCGTTGTCTTATTGATCATCCTTAGCCTACAAAAAGTATATGTCCCTCTTGTAGTCTCAGTGCTATAAGCACAATCCTTTCAAATTAACTCATTCTGTTCCCTAATAAAACATACAGTAAGAGCCTGCTATCATAAATGGGCAGTTTTCCATCATCTCTTTGGCCAGCCTGATAGACATGGGCATCCTGAGGCAATGTAGCAATTGTCTCATGAATACTGACAACCACTTTAGTCCAGAAACAAACAAATACTTTATGTAGTGACACTATGGAATTGGAGGCAAGACTCTCAAATAAGGGCAAATCGAATGCCAAACAGGTTGTCAGCACATATAGACTTCCCACACTAAATAAGGATATGACACATAAACCCACATATGTGGAGATACTCATTAGTAATTTACCAAAAGATCAGAGGTCTCCTGAACAGAAACCACTTACACACATAACAATGCAAAAAACAATCAAAACAAATAATAACTCACATATCAGTATCTCTACATATAAGGCCATAAGGCATAACACCACAAAACCTAATATACTGGTCACAGGTGACTCCATTCTGCCCCCCCCCCCCCAGGCTGGATAAAGAATGGGTTACAGTTAGCTGCATATCAGGTGCCAGAATCCATCCAGTCACTCAAGCACTCAAGCCACTGAACGAGAAGTACCAGTATGACCCAGTCATAGTCCATGTGGGGGTGAATGACTTGAGATGTACCCCACTGGACTATATGAAGAGAGTCATGACTGTGCTCTCAGATTATGTGTCACAGGCAGGTATAAGTCTAGCCTTAAGCAGCACTCCACCTTCTCCAAGGATGATGCCACAATACAAACAAAAAATGATTGATTTTAACAATTGGCTTAGCTTCTGGTGTCAGTCCAAGGGGATCCACTATCTGTCAGCCTGGGAAGACATGGTCAACAGGCCATGCTGCTTTGATAGAGATGGACTGCACCTGTCTTCTCCAGGCTTTCAGATACTGGCAAAGGCATTAGCCACCCCTATTGTTCCTTTTTTAGGCAATGTCAAAATATCCAACCTCCCAATATAAAATCCTCTCTAGATAAACTCAAGGTACTGATGCTTAATGCTAGAAGTCTATCAAGAAACTTCACTCACTTGAAGCACTCCTTACTTTGGAAGATGCCAATGTCTGTGTGGTCACTGAGACATGGTTCAAAGGTGCGGAAAGTACCCCAACCGTGCAGGGCTACAATGTCTTCCATACATTCAGACCATAAACTGAGCATGAAATCACCAAAGGAGGAGGTGTAGCCATCTTCATTAAGGATAAATACGCCTCTAGACTGGTCAAACAGTATGACTTTCTTGAGTTACTCTATGTCCAATTAACTACAAGCAAAGCTCCCTACCACATCATAACTAGCTATAGATCCCCCATCATGAAGCAGCAAAAGCATGCTACATATCTGGACTTACTGGAGTCACTTGCCATACAGCCCAACACCTTACTCATGGGTGATTTTAATTATACTACCATCAAATGGGAATCATACATGACCACAAACATGGTGGCTCAGAGGTTCCTTGACTTTGTCAATGCAAATGCTCTGGAACAGCTAGTCAGCACACCCATAAGAGGCTTAAACGTCCTAGACATAGTACTCACTAACATGGGAGAACATTGCACCCTCCCCCTGTGTGATGTCCTCCCTGGTAAGATCGGACCATAAATCAGTTTCATTTGATGTAATTATAAAACCAGATACCCCATCAAACTCAAAAATGCTTAATAATTTTTCAAAGACAAATTACTTCCTAATAAGCTATGGCATAAGAAGTTCAAAGCCCCCTCAAAAGCGCGTAACACAGACTCCTATGCAGAGTTGTACACCAATGCCATGTACAACTACTTAAGCATCTGTATAGAATCAGCTGTATCTGACTGGATTAAACCCAGGCCTTGCCGAAAAAACTAGTCACCCTGGTGGACCCCTAATATAAACAGGCTATACAACAAAAGGCTATACTATCCAGAGGCTATACTATCCAAGAACATGAGGGAACTGGCTCAGAAGAGGAAGAAATCCCTCTCTAGCTCAAACAAACAAATTAGAGATCTTTTCAAGTCCTCCAAAGCTAATCACAAAGTAAAACTAGCTTCCCTAGCTGAGGATAATAACAAGGCATTCTTTAACTACGTCTGAAGTCTAAAAGGGAATACTTAGCTATGCACTGAATTAGTTGTAGATGCCACCACCCATACTCAGTGTAATAATGTAATAGACATAATAGCCAACCTGCTAGCTGACAAAATTGGAGCAAACTTCACCCCTCCCCATCCCCTCCAGACATCCCCCAAAGTATACCTCCCACCATTCCTCACCCTATTATCTCAAGAGAGCAGATCATCTCGGCAGTCTGCAAAGATCAAAAACACAGCATCAATAGGATGAGATAACATCCCAGGTTGCCTTTTAAACAACTAAACTCACTTGGATCATGTTAACCACAGCCTATGACCTAGTTATGTTTAGGCAGAATGGAGGACAGCAGCAGTAATCCTTCTGCACAGAGGGAGACCAACAACTGACCCTGGGAATTATAGGCCCATAAGCTTGACTAGCCTCATCTGCAAGGCCCTGGAAAGAATCATTATGGACCTTATTAACAAGGACAAAGGTAATCTCTAAATTCTGGATCCAACCCAGTTCAGATTTGTTAAAGGTAAATCATGCCTCTAAAACATAGTTGGATTCTTTGAGAAAATCACCAAAGCCCTGGACAAGGGAAAGACAGTGCATACCTCCTATCTTGACCTAGCCAAGGCATTTGACACAACCCCCCCACAAAGGTATTATAGAGAAACTCTTCCATTTGGGAATTAACCCCTACAATACCAGATAGATAGCCATCTGGCTCTCCAACAGGACACACACTGTCAAAGTGGGTGACTTCACCACAAGCCAAAGACCAGTCACCAGTGGCATACCACAGGGTTCTGTGTTAGGCCAGGTCCAGTCAAACTTGGTTGGCCTGTGGCAGATGAGGTTCACTAACTATTGTAAATTGGGAGCAATCATTTATTCCACCAGCAATGTTAATATACTGCAGACAGAATTAATGGATTAAAGCTGAATGCAAAAAAATGCATTATTATTCCCTGTGGGAAAGCTGACATCCCTGCTAATTACTTTATAGACAGCACTCCCCAAGTTCAGACCCAGTGGTATGTGATCTGGGTACTCAAGCTGATAGCAATCTGAACTTTGACCACCACATATCCACAGTAGTAAGGAAATCCTTCTATATGACACATTTTATAAGTAAAGGCATTGCATCTAGATTTAAGAATGTTATAATTTCATTATATTTGGCCTTCATCAGACCAGTAACTGAGTACAATGCTCCCTTTTTCATGTACCTTACCAGACTCCTGCAATAATCGGAGAGACCACAGTGGTTTCTCACCAAGAAATTACAGAGTGCAAAAAATAAGTCTTACACGGAACGATTGAAAGCCCTGTCACTGTATTCTGTCTCCTACAGGTTGGTAAGTGACAACCTGTGCCAGGCTTACCGGGCAGTCTCTGACCAGGCCCTGATGGAAATGCTACATAGGTTCATAAGTTCATAAGTGTGTACTAGGCTAATGGCCCTGCAGCCTTTACAAGCCTAACCCATAAGATTACCCTGGTATCATGCCACCTGACCTTTGTTCCCAGTGCCTCTGTCGAGTAGAGCCACTGGAGTGATCCCCAGGATGAATTTTCTATTTCCCATCCACTCATCAAGATTTCTCTTGTAGAGGGCCAGTGAGGTGCTCTGTTTGACATGTATGGGAATTCTATTCCATAGTATGGGCAGTTTCTGGGCAGCCACGGTGGTGCAGTGGTTAGTGTTGCCACCTCACAGCAAGAGGTCCTCTGGTTCGATCCTCGGCTGGGGTGCCTTCTGTGCAGAGTCTGCATGTCCTCCCTGTGGTTGCGTGGGTTTCCTCCGGGTGCTCCGGTTTCCTCCCACATCCCAAAGACATGCTGTAGGTGGACTGGACACTCTAAATTGGCCCTAGGAGTGAGTGCGTGTGTGTGTGCCTTCTGTGGAAGGTTGGGCACCAGGCTGGCAACTCGACACTGTAAAACTCCACTGCCAATCATGTGCAGACAGGTGACCTCTGTGGCAACCCTTAACCAGGAAAAGCCGAAAGAAGAAGAAGTATGGGCAGTCTCTGGGTTATGAATCTGTCCCTCCAGCATGTTCTGTTGATTGTGGTAATGAGGTTGAGGTCTCTGGAGTGTATGGAGTGGAGGGATTAGGATTTCTTTAGATCTAGCATTTCTAACAGGGCTGGATCAGACATGGCTTTGTAAGTCAAGCAGAGATAGCCTCTATGTAGGCAATTTTAGACAGAGAATAGTTGGAGTTTTTTTGAGTCTGTCCATATAGGGCAAGTGTTTAAAGCCTAGAATCCTCTTTGTGAGGTACTTTTGCAGCCGCTCCAATTGTTGCAGGTGTTTATTGAGGTACATGCCAAATGGGGCATTGTACTTGATGACTGGCCTAATGAGGGAAGAGTACAGGGTAACACTGACCTCTTTCTTCCTGGATGCAAAACCCTTAGTAATGAGATGTGCCAAATAGAAGGACTTTCTGATGACAGTGGCAATGTGGTGGTCAAAAGAGAGGTTACTGTCAACCTATGTTCCCAGATTTCTTATAACGCCTTCTGTATTCAGTGGACTACCATCGATGTGGTAATTCATGGGAACCGAGCATTTCCCAAAGGGGATGATGACATTTTTTGGCATTGAGCTTAAGGCCATGGTTCTGACACCAGTTGTTGGACTCAGTGAGGATGTCAACATCACTTGGGGAGTTAATAACAGCTCCCAACTTGCAATCGTCTGCGAACTTTGTCAGCCAGAGTCCCTTTGTGTTGGCCTGGATTTCAGAGAAGTAGATACCAAACAGGAGAGGACCCAAGACCGAATCCTGTGAGACTCCACTCGTGACTGGTCGGCAGTCTGACTTGGAGTCGGCTACTTTCACACTGTGGGTTCTGTGAGCCAGTTAGCAACCCATCGAGTGATATAGGGCTGATGCCTAACTTAGTGAGTTTTTCTGTGATTTCTGAGTGGGGAATGGTATTTGTAAATCAACCTGCACGAGGGTCACTCACTTCAGGGATCTTAACCTAGCCTCTGACACAAACAGGTCATGCTGGAGAAAGAGAGAGAGATAGATACATCTCCCAGAGACTGCCACTTGTCTGGAGCAAGCTTCCACTTCATATAAAACAGAGCCCCTCCTTGACCCTCTTCAAACGCAACCTAGATCAATGGATGGGTAAATGCAAATTCAATCCTGGGGTGTTGCTCATGTCCTTCCTGGTCAGAGCAAGTCAGTATTAACTACCATGCACCATTACCTCTACAAACTTCACTCACCTAACTACCGACAATTGGGGAAACTCAGGATAAATATGGCTAGGCTTATAAGGGCTCTAGGGTTGTTAGCCTAGTAACCTTCTATGAACCTATAAGATAGTGACACCTGTTCTTCTAGTCCCTTGATAAACAGCACGCGGCACTTGATTAAGCCCCCATTGTTGATGTTTTACATGTTCTGACTCATCAAAGCATGTCTCTTGATGCACCACCACAGCTGGTTGATACTTCCTAGTGGTTATAAAAAATAATTTTCTCTTAGCTAGGTTAGAACCCACCTATATTACATATCTAGTAGTGAGACCAAAGCCTTCATATTGGTTGCTTGTATACAAGTGCATTCTGTGCTTTAGGTGCCATACTTGCTCTATTAAGTCATTCTTTTCTCTCTACCTTAGCACCCTCCCACCACCTCAGATTCATTTCTCTTACTGAACTTATCACCTCTTAAAGAAGATCGCACCTAGTGTGGTATCTCTGACCACCTTCAGTATCGAGAAAATACTTCTCTTACCACCTCATAATTACTTTTCCTCTAACTACCCTCTTCTCAGTTATTTATATATATTTTTCTGTAGACGCATACATCTATGTAATCACCTAACCCTAGTAACCAAATAAATCAGAAATACAGATAAATAATTTTTTCATATTTTATATATTGCTTGTTTGCTTGTTTCATTGCATTTACAACTGAGAAGCATGCACTTTACTTTTTCAGCAAAGTCCTGAGAAAAAAGCTCCACATAGACATTAAATGAAGGAAAATATAGCAAAATCATACAAAACAGTTAAAATATAGCATCATGTTATATAAGCACTAAACAAAAGAAATAAAATAACCAATGCTGTGCAACAATAAAGTAGGAAGACATAATAATTGGACAGTATAGCACTAGACTGCATGTGATGTTTAGGTAATAAAAAAGACAGAAGTGCAAACATTTACTAGGCACGGGTCATCATGAGCACTTGGGAGTTGTGCTCATAAAGGGTGGCAAGAACTTTTAAGTGTGTGCACTTAAAGTAGTATATGGCTGAGTACCCTATTACCCCCGCCATTGCTTGCCTAGTATTGACAACGATTTTCCTGTGTTCCTAATACAAAAAGAGAATAGCAGGCCTCAATGCTATGATAAAGGGGTAATGCTGTACTAGAGAGGTGCAGCAAATGATGACTGAACTAAGAGAGGGAGAGGAAGAAATAGTACTCACTGTAAAAAGAAAGGAGGACTAGAGTTTTATAACTGACTATTGGTAGGCATTGCCAGAAAAAAGGGAGTGGGAAGAATGAAATAGGTCAAGAGGATTATGTGAGAAACGTGGTAAGGGAAAAAGAGAGGTACTGAATTAAAGCCAGAAAAAGAGGGACTGGGAGTTACTGATATAACGTGAGGTGAGGTGGGACGTTCTTAAAGGTAATGCATAGGGAAAGATAAGCTAGCACTAGGAAGATGAGTCTTAGAAACAGAATAATAACTTTAGGCAGGCTTATTCTGCTCCTTGAGTATGATTTGACGTTGGAAAGCAAAGTGGAAGTCCATACTTAAGACTGTTTTTAAATGTGTTGAGTGATTAAAAATCTAAAAGTATTTTAACTCTTTTTTTCTCCATGATGTTTTTTTTTTCTTTTCTTATCTTATGCACTAATGCCCATAAAAATTATATCTAATGAACGTTGCGAGTGGTAGATCTTGATGGCACTATGGATATTTTCCTGGAAACATTATCATTGCTCAGAGTAATGTGAATAGATAATCATTAAGGTGAAAAAAATATTTTATTATTCAAATTATATAAAACAACAACAACATCAGTATCACTTGTTCTCTAGTAGTGCATTTATTCAACATCACTTAAGACAATTCTGTTATTAAAGTAATATAGCGCATGGAGCACAGTGATTATGGTCCAATATTCAGAAAAAGGCAAACCAGTTAAGCCCTGGAATGGCACTCAACCTAGCCTTAACAAATGTTAAGCACCCCCTGCTAAACTTGTTAAGGTCAGATCTTGTGCCAGGCAATAAAATCTGCCAGTACTGTCCAGCAAACAACAGCAGGAGAAATAAAAGATTTGTTTCTGACTGCTGTCCGTACTGGAAATGTGCCCCCAACTTAATCAAACAAACTTAATTGTTAAAATAACAGGATGTGTAGCATCCATTTCCTGAAAGACACAAACGTCTTCTTCTTCTTTTAGCTGCTCCCATTAGGGGTCACCACAGCAGATCATTGGTCCATAGAATGAGTGGCAGTAGAGTTTTACGGCGTCAAGTTGCCAGCCTGGCAATCAGCCTTCCTCAGAAGGCACACACGTGCATACACTTACACCTAGGGTCCATTTAGAATGTCCACTCCGCCTGCAGCATGTCTAGGGAATGTGGAAGGAAGCTGGGGCACCCAGAGGAAACCCACACAAACACAGGGAGGACATATAGACTTCATATAGAAGACATCCCAGGTGAGAATCGAACAGAAGAACCTCTTGCTGTGAGGAGACAATGATAACCACTGCACCACTGCGTCACCCTTCCTGAAGGACACAAACCCTGAAGCTTAAATGTATCTGATTATCTAGTGACTTTACTCCTTAATGGTTTATCCAAAAACCACATATTTTTCTGAAGAACAGACAAAAAACTATGAAGTATTAATCTGGATGTCCTGTGAAAATGTAGACAGTTGAGAGGTATGAAAGAGAAGTGTAAATGTAACAGACACTACCTGTCTGACAGTGCTCACTAACTGTTTTATGGCTTTGAAATGGGAAAAACACTTTGCAATTTTTTTCCCTGTAACTAGTAGTACATGGAGCAGCTAAAGCTCCAGGTTGTTGTGTCTTTTGGCTTTTCCCTGTTAGGGGTCGCCACAGCGGAACACCGGTCCGCTAATGACTGGCAGTAGATTTTTACATGCTGAGTTGCCAGCCCTGATGCACAACCTTCAATGAAGGTACGCCCATTCATGCATGCCTCCACACAGAAGACGCTCTAGCTGAGAATCGAACAGGACAACGTCTTACTGTGAGGTGGCATTGCTACCGCAGCACCACCACCGCAGATACTAAAAATAATTCTTTTCATCTCACAGATCATAACCTTAAATTATGTGTTCTTGATGTGGATGACAAGACTGACCTCTCAAGCTTCGCTCTTGAGGTGAATTTCTTGGCATCCATGTCAAGAAAACAATAAGCGAGTTATGATCAATCCTTTATGTTTTTCTGCATCTACTGCAAGTAAACACTGTATCTAAATTGGAAAGACAATCCACTTTCTTCTTTTCCCCTGCAAGACTGATAGTAGATTTTATCACCAACAGATAGCAGTTTATTTTACTTTCTATCCTTCTTTATTTCCCTGGTGTTGGGAGTTATTGTCTTTTTTATCTTCTATCCTCTCATAGATCTAGTTATTTTAAAAATGTATCTGTGGTGTTGCATCTTTATATGCATCTGTAAAATGAGATAAACAAAATGTTTTATATATATATATATATATATATATATATATATATATATATATATATGGGATTCGGAAACATGCTCGAATCACAAAACATCGAGCACACATACACAAAAGCGCTTAACATCGACAAGTGTGTGTGTGTGTGTGTGTGTGTGTGTGTGTGTGTGTGTGTGTGTGTGCGTGTGTGTGTGTGTGTGTGTGTGTGTGTGTGTGTGTGCGCGTGCTTTTCTACTTGTTGGAGTTTTTACTATTTGAAATTAATGTTTACTAAATTTATCCAGTCAGCAGAAGGCTAAGTTTTGTCACCGAGTAGAAAAGTATTTTCCATTTTAGGTAAGGTTATAAATTTATCATGGATGTGACTATTTTCTTGAGGTGACATAGATAGGGTGTATAACCTGTTACAAATCTGTAGTTTGTGGCGTTTATTGTAACATGACTGTAGACTACTTCATATCCAGAATTTGTATGTAAGTACTTCTGAAGAATTGAACTTCTGAAAACAGATACACCACCTTCTTCAGTGGGCCAGGCTGAGTTGAAAAAGTTGTAACCTAGTATGCATTTTGAATAATGTAAACCAGTTCCCTCAAAGTCAACATTTGCCTCAGCTTAGCTTTTTCTTTAATCTAGCATAAAATATATAACATGACCACTGCTCTTCAAGATGTTCGTTTTATACTTCATTGGCATCTTCACATTAAACAGTATATTCACCTTTTGAATTAACACCTGGACTTGCAAATAAAATCTAGATATTTAAGTGAATATTGTATACAGAATAATATGGTACTCACCAGGAAATAAAAACATACATCATCAGAGCAATGACTGAGTCTTACTGTTAAAAAAAGAACTTCTGTCCTATTGAGTTATACTACAATTGTAAAAGAAGAGGTTCTTTGGATCATGTGATATTATTTTGAGTTTGATTGATCAAAATGTTATTTTAATGTGATCAAAGGCTCTTTATTCTCTCTTTGTTCAGTTGTGTTATACAGCACTTTATTTAAATATATGTGTTGCATGACTTGTCATATCTTTTGGTTAGGTCAGATTTGTTTGCTTTTGTTTATGAGTGTGGGGATTTCTGAATCTATTCTTGTTGAAATTCTTATTCTTATTCTTCTTATTATTATTTATTTATTTATGTGTTTGTTTGTTTGTTTGTTTGTTTGTTTGTTTGTTTGTTTATTTTTTAATTCTGGGTAGTTAGGTTGTTGAGGTATGGATGTGTTTTTATTTGTAGGTTTAGTAGGTGTTGGATGTGTCAGATTTGTTTTATTTCTATTCTTTGATTAAATAGCTACAAAATGATTGCTGTTTGTGCAAGACCACTATGCGCAGTGAAATGGAATTTCTCTTACCCCAGACTATTGTGTGACCATGGAATAAGCATATATAAGAGGTTGTTGGTGCACAGCTCCACTGCAAAAATGCCTTTTATGAATATTTTCTTTCTCTTAATCCAGCTGCTACATTATACTAGTTTCAAATACTTGATGCCAGTGGAAACATATATTGCCTAAACACTGGTCGGCTGCTCTCCAAACAGTAATCAGTTATACTTTCTCTGCAAATGTAAACAGAAACTTTCATTCAGGATCCCACAAAATGCTACTTAAATTTTCATATTCAAGTCTTGGCTTCAATGGTTTCACTTGTAATGATACTCTTAATGTTCTTGTATTAACAAGTCTTGCAGTATTTCAGTAGGCAACAAGATGGTCTGCATTGCTTTATAACTTAAATGGAATACATATGTACTTAAGGTTAGAGAAAACAGAATTGGACTGCAGTTGGTGGAAAATGATTCACATATACCACCCAGATGCCTTTCACGGTCCCCTGCTGTTACTGCCTGCTTCAGATTAAACAATTCAATGTCACTTATCCAACCTAAATATCTCACTTGTTCCAGTTGCAAAGGTTTGCATCAGGCCTATTTATTTATTAAAGTCTTGAATACATATCCACAAGACAACTGAGTTAGATGTATTTTGCTGTTTTCAAAGTACAATATCTAAACATGATTTGGAAGTCCAAGTATTCTGCTCTCCCTGTACTGTATATACTGCACCAGGTTAATCCTCACAGTAAGGTTGCAGAATGAAGGGCAGTTCTTTTTAATTATCTTTAATGCTAGCTGAATCTTCCATTACAAGCCTAAAGAAAGCTGTTAGAATATTAATACACCCCCCAGTGACAGAACTCAGCTGAGACAAAGGGACAATAGAGGGGATTATGGTACCAAGTGCCTTGTAATTCATAAGAAGTCTGAAACAAGGCAAGACAATGATACTGATTGAAGTCCACTGACACTGCACATGTGGAGTGTGCCAAGCATGTAGAGCACAGAAGGAGACCTTGGAATATTAAATCTCAAACACTGCAAGCAAGCAGTAAAGACAAATAGGATTGTCATCTGTAGCAGCAAGCCAGGCAGCTAGTTACTCAGTAGGGGCAAAAACGTCAGAAGCTGTGCATAGACTCCAACTAGAATCATGAGCAAAATACAATAATTTATCAGTGTCAGTGTCCTTGCAGTTTTTATTCTACTTTATGTTACTCTTCAGGAGAATCATCATCATCATCATCATCATCATCATAATCATTATCATAATGGTTTATGAAGACTGGTGTTCTATGAAAAAGGAGAATTCCCAGCCAATTTACTTTATGCAGCCAAAACAATGGTATAATTGCTAAAGCATTTTGATACCACAATATGAGCTATACTTGTACAAAACTTAACTTGAGGGCTGTTTGTCATGTTTGTCTAGTGCCTGCCTGCTGTACTACTAAACACACTTCTGTATCTAGTGCCTGCCTGCTGTACTACTAAACACACTTCTCTGTCTAGTGCCTGCCTGCTGTGCCACTAAACACATGTCTGTGTCTAGTGCCTGCCTGCTGTACTACTAAACACGTCTGTGTCTAGTGCCTGCCTGCTGTACTACTAAACACGTCTGTGTCTAGTGCCTGCCTGCTGTACTACTAAACACACATCTGTGTCTAGTGCCTGCCTGCTGTACTACTAAATGCACATCTGTGTCTAGTGCCTACTTGCTGTACTACTAAACACGTCTGTTTCTAGTGCCTACCTGCTGTACTACTAAACACATCTGTGTCTAGTGCCCATCTGCTTTACTACTAAACACACTTCTGTGTCTAGTGCCTGCCTGCTGTACTACTAAACACATGTCTGTGTCTACTGCCCACCTGCTGTACTACTAAACACACGTCTGTGTCTAGTGCCCTCATGTTGTACTACTAAACACATGTCTGTGTCTAGTGCCCACCTGCTGTACTACTAAACACGTCTGTTTCTAGTGTCTACCTGCTGTACTACTAAACACACATCTGTGTCTAGTGCCCGCCTGCTGTACTACTAAAGACACATCTGTGTCTAGTGCCTGCCTGCTGTACTACTAAATACATGTCTGTGTTTCACCACATGGACCATTTACTAGGCCTGGGAAAGAAAACTGATATGAATAGTTACCAAAGGGCAAATTTCCTTGACCCCTGAAGAAATAAAGATACCTAGGAAAGAAATTCACTTGCCGTCATACTGTTGGCAGACCACCTCATCAGGGGACAGTCACAATTTGTAAAACTGGCATTCCTTATTAAAAAAGATATATTTTTCTCTGAAACTACTCAACTCTTTCTCCCTTTTGATTAATAAAAGCAGTTACATAAATATAACATTGTTTTCATCTTCCCAGCATGTGTCCTTGTCTGCTAGTCTACAAAAGAAGTAATATTCCAAGACCGGTATGCAAATTCCACTCACAACATTAGCTTAATAAAGGAAGAGGTTAAGTGCTTGGTTTCAAGCTTTCCTAAATTATTGTCTTAACTTAATTTATGGGATGAAGCTTTATCCATGATGTACATTGTATTATGTATATTATTTTATTATATAATCCCACTGGTTCTACTTTTTTCTTAGGTAAATTACATGATGATACATACGTATGCACTTATATACAAGCATATATACATCATCCTGTTAAATAGACACAAAAGTACTAGGAGCTTAAGTCTCTCTTTTTTTACAATTGTGTGTTATTTGCTTGGTAATGTCAAGTTCATTCAGCAGTTGTTGGGTCATATACTGCAACAGTATACATACTGATGCTATACACATGAGTTTGAATTTTTAAAACAAATTTATCAATATATATGGCAACAAGTTTTACATACTGAATACTACATCAGAAATTATTTATCAATGAATTTATTAGTGGCCAAATAGTATAGCAGTTAATATACAGTGAATTTATATGCATCTGGAATCACAGTGGCAGGGCTAACCACCCGGTGGTGTGAATCTTGACTTTAGATGATTGCCACTGTTGAAGTGACACTTTGACCCCATTTGCAAAAATGAGAAATATGGGTTGTGATTCGATGAAGGAATCAATGTGTGTTTATTAATAAACCTACAAATGTCCAAGCGATATAAGGAACATTATGTATTGAAGTTAAATATTATTACTAATAGCATATCCTCAACAATAACAGTGTATTAATAATTATATTTTATACTATTTAATACATGGTTGAATTATATATAAACTGTGTTGGAAAAGTGAGAATACGATCAAATGATTAGTCCTGGAAGAAGTAGGTTAATGGGAGTATGCACTAGTGGCTTCACTATAAAGTGACAAGTTAACATTATCATACTGAAATAACCTAACAGAGTGAAGGCCGGAGAACTAACAAATGCAATGAAAACAAAATGAAGCAACTTAAGTTAACAGAGTTAATTCAAGAGAGCTAGCAAATTAAATAAAAGAAAAATGAAACAATTCTATGTACTCTTGTTTGTGACTTAATAGCATAAGTGTTTCAAGTAAATTGTGTTTGGCTAAACAAAAAGCGGTAAAAAGTGTTTATAGTAGAAATGTACTTTGTAAGCTATGTAACAATATAAACATAAATAACATTCCTCAGTGGGGAATCATCTAATTTACATGGTGCTACAGTACTATTTATTTATTTTACATTTGTTGACCTGGCTAGTCTAACTGGATATATGTCCATTTTCAGTAGAGGCCCCGGGAGAAAAGCTCCACTAGCACTAAACTAAGGCTGGTCATGTAAGGTACAGAGATTCAGTCATCTGATATGCAAATTATATAAGCTATGTTTGTCCTCACCTTGGGATCAGATGTCTGATTTTACCAGCTTACAAGACTACTTAGATGCAATGCTCAGTTGTATGAATAATATTGACTTATGACTAATCTATAAAAGCAGAGGCTCGTCTGCTGCATCTCATAATTTACCTTTTGCAGATTCCTTATCTAACCACACTTATCTTCTTTGGAGATAATTGGTTAGAGTCTTCAACTAAGGTTAAGGACCTGTGTTTGGTGGTATCCGAAAATGTACTGACACTAAAGGAGCAGGTGCATGTGGTTATCAGATAGTCTTAGTTCCATCTTCAGAATATTGTAGAGCCCAAGTACCCGAGTCCTGCACGGTCAACTACAGTGATGTTTGCACTGCAGTGACTGTTATGAGGATTTCACTGACAGAGGCCTTGTGCGCTTGTACTGGATTCATAATTTTGTAGCCAGCATACTAATCCATGATCTGACATATTACCCCTAAACTCGGGGATGCTGACTTCTAATTGTGTCTGAAGGGTATATGTTAATACAGTGATAACTCTCTGTGCTGTCACTTAGGGATACATTTTTTAGTTATTGTCCTGAAGACCCTGTTCTGCTGCTGCTAATGTTTTGCTATGCTATTTTGTATTGTTTACTGATTATTTTTGTATTTTGTATAGTATTTAGACTTTAAACACTAAAAGAAGTGCAGTGCTTGAGGAAAACTAAACTATTAACTCAAATTCAAGAGAAATACCAAGTACAGAGAATAAGTAAAGAAAAGAAATAGACTGTTTTTCCTCATATAGCTTTTGGCAACCAGTATAGAAAACAAAATTCTAAATAATTAATTCATATCCAAGAGAAATGTCAATCACAGGAAATTAATTAAAGAAAGAAATTCCACTTTTTCTTATAGTTTTAGATAACTACTATAGACTACAAAATCCCAAAATATGTTACCATTTTAGTGAAGCTACTCCAGCCATAATGAATAAAATGAAATAAATCATATTTGTTTCATAGTTTAGTACTAGGCTAACTGCCCTTGCAATCCATTTTAAGCCTAGCCAATTATCCCTTGGGAGACTTGAACACTGCACCTTGTGTTTGTAAGACAAACACTTTAACCATAAGGCCACCCTCCCACCCTTAACTTATCACAGAAATGTTAATTTTGCAGGTTTTGGCAGGAATTGAAGCTTAATAATTCATCATGCGTTAATGTTTTTTTGTCTTTGCCCATGCACATGCTCTATAAATTAAGAGGGAAATGTCATTTCCAGGAGCCTCCAAGAAGCCATGCAGAGTTCTGTGGAGCTAGAAAAGTATAGGCAACTACCATGATCTCCTGAAATGTAAACTTTTGTATCTGAAACATGAAGCACTGTGCCTAATATTATCTGCTTGAACAAAAAGGGTGACTGTGGCAAAGGAGTACAGAAAATTTAGACTTAATTAACATGGTTTCTTTTTAAAGATGTCTTTTCTTCCCTTAGATTTCTCATGTAACCCTTTTTTAATTCCTGCACTTTTCACCTTTTGATGGCTATTTAAAACTCCCTTTTGTAACTAAAGCATACCAATTAAGGCACATTAACTCATTTCTCATCTCTTTCACACTAATTGAAATGTTGATTCTTTAACCGAGTTCTACCTCCAATAAACTAAGCAAAACACAACTGCCCCTTCATTTACATAGCAACAATGGGCCTAATGTGGTCTCTGAGATCTTGCTTTAGCAGACTCATTCTGCTCTCCTTAAAATGCAATAAAGCAATTCTGAGATAAATAGGAGAACATTTACATATCTATGCATCTGCTCATTAGGTAAATGGAACTCATTCCTTTAATTCTGGCCTGAGTTCTTAATATAATGCTGTCCTTTTGTTTCATTTAACTGCTTCCAAACTAGGATGTAATTGCTGCAGGTTACTTAGTTAATACATATTTACAACCATGTAAAGTTGCAAGAGAACTCCTGTAGTTTTATTTGGCCCATTTTACTTTAACTGCAATAAAATCATTAACATGTTGTTCTGAATAATTGTTTTGTAGCACTTACCTTGTCTTAGTACTTTCAGAGATTCTTAAAGGGCAGATGGCTTGTAGCCACATATTGTGGATTCTCAGGCATTAAACGGAAGCAGCTATGAGGAGAAAGTTTCCCTTCACGGTTTTGAAACTTTGTGTTATTTAATGGAAATGGCATGCTTTCTCATCCTGCAAACACCTTATTATGCATAGTTAACCATCTGTTTCAATGGTGGTTAATCATTGCTACATTTTAAGGTCTTTTTATGGTGCCAGTTAAGGGAATTATACCGATAAGCCGTAAATAAAAATATATCCTTGGGTACCATAACATTAGGTCCAGAAGTAAACTATGGTGTCTTAACTGTCTATTCTTATCATTTTGCCAGGAAACTATAGAATTTCCGTAATGGGTTTTAATGATTTGATTAGGAGAAAAGTATTGAAATGCATCTTGCAGTTATCTATTTAGGTTTAAAAAATCAGAATGAATGAACTTCTGAATTTTGTAATGCTTTAGATTCATTTAAAATTCTTCCTGAGATACAGAGAAGCATACACAAGTACCTTAACTGCATTAGGACAATAAATAACTAGTAAAATATTTATTATTTCCAGTGACAAAAATGTTTACAAACCTGATCACAGTTATTCATACTGGTAAATGTGGTTCATTTCAAGAGTAGGGAACATTCTTCATCTGCTGAGCACACCATTTGTTTGACTGCATTAGTAAGAACACAAACACAATATTATTTTAAGTTAATAGCAAATATATTAGTTCCTATTTGTAAATTGTTTTTGCATGCTAACTTTTCTTTATTGTCTTTACATTTATCCTGGTGTTTTTGTTGTATTTGACTTCAAATGTATGTTTTTTTTTTTGGATATAATGTGGAGCTTTTCTCCCCGGGCCTCTACTGAAAATGGAAATATATCCAGCTAGACTAGCCCGGTCAACAAATGTAAAATAAATAAATAAATAAATAAAATAAAATTGTCTAACCTTTAAAATGTCCACATCATGCACTAATCATTTAAATTCAAAGGAACTAAGTAGTCAGTAAGCCTCAGGCAACAGGATAATGTTATACGATAGAATGAAATGGAACAGAACTTCTCATAGAAATAAACTGTTGTGTGGTAGTTGTGTGAGCTTAGGACTGAGCATCACACTGCAATGTCATCTCTGTTTGAAGGACCAACATGTTAAATTCTGTCTGCAGTTAGGACATCCAGAATTGTATCATGTTCTGATAAGAGTAATACAACTACATCTAAACACATTTTATGTCATTCCTCATTCCTATAGTACCATGTAAATTATTACAATATTTATTTATGAAAGATTTGGGACTTTCAAAAGAAAGACAATAGATGGTCCAAGTTTGGAACATTTCAAATAAATAAATAGAATGTTCTAATCAGATACAATAGTAGGCAACACAAATGTTTACTCCTAATTAATTATTTTTAAATTCTGAACATCAACATGATTTTATTTATTTTTAAAATATAGTATTCAGATGTGTAATTGGTGTCTAGCCATCAGTTTCCAAGAATGCAGTGAAACTGAATATGTATGATCATATTAGAAGTAAGGGCAAGGAGCAAACAGTATAATTCCATGTAAATGGTAAAATAATTTGATCTATCTGCAAGCAATAATAAACAAGACGGTGCATGTTCCTGTGGAAATAACACATGCTCACGGGCATCTGAAGCTTGATGCATGGATAAAAATCCTCACAGAGGCAAAGAGTACATGCAGACTCCACACAGAAGGAATGAACAACCAAAAACTCAACAGCAGAAATCAAGAATTACTAGATGGCAACATTACTCTATGCAACATTCTGCCAGTGATCAGTTGTTATCACAGACACACCCTTTCCAGACTGCCACAAAAGGACACTTATTGAGTATAATCCTGATGTTCGACTGTCATCAAAAGTGAAAAAATCATGCACACTACTTCTACAAAACCAGAACAATAACTGTTTATTTTAACAAATGACAACAGTGTCAGTCACTTTCATCCACAGACAGCTTTACCCAGCAATTAAAGCTAACTTTGTTGACTCAGTAAACCTCAGATATCAGGATGTAATAAAATAAAAGAAATAATGATTGGCCAAAGTAATTTTAACCCCTTCCTCAAACACACACATATGGGATCATCAATTACAACCACTTGCATGACTGTAACTGTACATCTCATATGTTTGACTGACATTCAAATGAATTAATGGATGACTAATCACCATCAACTCCTTTTTTCTCATGTTCTATGTGGGGTCTGGGTGTTGTGACAACTTTCACCATCTCTATTTATTCAATGCCACTATCCTACCTTCTTCGACACTTGTGACACTCATACCTGACTGTCGCAGTTCGTCTCTCACACAATCCATTTACCTCTTTGCTGGAAGCCCTCATTTCCTCTTACCTTCTTCCTCTGTCCCATTTTGCTCTAATATTGCACATTTAATTTGCATTTGCAGTCCACTGTCTGTGTGAATTATCTGAACTATTTTTGTCACATTTTACTGTACACTGTCTAGTTCCAAGTTTGCTATTTCTGGGTCTGTTTTCTAAGTTCTGAACTTCAACTTCAAGCCACCTTTGTTGGTTAAGGCCCTTCTGCACCACTGTGTGAGGAGAGTGCTGTCTGTGTCCAATCTAACTGAGGGTGATTGGAGTAGAGCTCAGAGTGAGCATTCTTATTAGCTAGTTTGAGGTAAAAAGGGTACTTTCTTGTTTTATTTAAACCTCACGTTTGCACTTGTTTGTGTGTAGCGCTCCATCATGTACTGCCATGTACCGGTGGTTACCTTTGGTGGTTATAGATGCAAATGTTTTGTTTGTTAAATTTTCCCATAGCACTTTACTTGTGGTCCTCCAGAGGTTTCATGTGGCCCTGTTCCACTGTCAGTTGGGACACTAAGCCTAGCCTCAGAGGTACCAACACACCTCTCACCCACTAGCTACTCCTTAGTGTGACCTATTTTTCTGATCATATAAATTTAACTATCACTATGGACGGACGATTTCCCACAGTTTTTCCAGCCAACTTGGTCGACATGGGGATCCTGAGGCCTCATGTTCACCAAAAGCCCTTTACTCCTAGCCCACACAAACACAAGCTGTGAGAGATACAACTATATTAAGAACCTTGAATCCATGCTCTCTCACATACCAGTCAATACATATGACAATGAGCAGGTTACCAGCATGCACATCTCACCTCCTACTCAACCCAAACCTACATCACACATACCTACACATGCAGGGGTCCTCATCAGAAGCATACCTAAACACCAGTGACATCCCAAACACAAAGCATGCTACACATAATACTTCCTCTGCAGAACACATTACACATAATAGTTCATGCACCAGTGTCTCGCCAGTCAAACCCTTAAGGCAAAACACAAAATCAAACATATTAATCCTAGGTGATTCCATCATGAGACACACTGATGTCCCTCTCACCAGGCTGGATAAGGCAAAGGTCACAGTCATCTGTATGTCAGGTGCCAAGATATGCCATATCACACATGCACTCAAGTCTCTCAACAACAGGTACTGTTATGACTCCAGCATAGTCCATGTTAGTGTGAACGATTTGAAATGTACCTCACTGGACTATAGAGAGACATAACTGAGCTCTCAGACTATGTGTCTCAGGCAGGTGTGTCCCTAGCCTGTATGTCCATAGCTTTAAGCAGCATTTTACCTTCACCTAGGATGATGCCTCAATACAAACAGAAAATGATTGACTTCAATAATTGGCTAATCTTCTGGTGTCATTCTAAGAGAATCCACTGCCTGTCAGCCTGAGAAGACATGATTAAGAAACCTCAATGCTTTGCCTGAGATGGTCTTCAGCTGTCACCCCTGGGATTTCGGCTACTGGCTAAAGTTCTTGCCACCCCTATAGTACCTTAGTGCCATAGTTTAGACAGTATCTCAAGGACAAAATTCCCAGTGTAAAAACTCCATCTAAAAACAACCTCATGGTTATGCTGTTAAATGCTAGGAGCCTCAACATGAAACTGCACTCACTGAAAGTTGCCCTCACCTTGGAAGACGCAGACATTTGTGCAGTCATGGAGACCTGGTTCAAGGCTGTGGGGAGCACCCCAGCCATACCAGGTTATACCTCCTTCCACATGTTCAGACTTCAAAATTCCCTGAAGACACTTCAGGTGCAATTAACTGTTGGTAGGACACTTATTCACGTCATTGCCAACAACAGGATCCTCTCCATAATTCAGGACACCTACTCTGTCTATTTGGATCTACGTCAGTCTATCAAGATACATCTGAATAGTATGGTTTTGGGTGACTTTACCCATCCATTGACTCAGTAAATTACTCATGCTCAAACTCACTTGCCCAAAGGTTCCTCGACTTCAGCAACTCCAGTGCCCTGGACCAGCTGGATGACACCCCCACAAGGGGTGCCAACATCTTGGATCTGGTGCTTACCAATATGGTGGACCACTGTAGTGCTCCCACTGTGAGGTCCTCCCTTGTGAAATCTGACCACAAATCAGTATCAGTCAAAGTAACTATCACACCTAAACACCCTAGCAGCAACTAAACTAAAAAACTTCTTCAAAGCAGATTATAACATCTTACAGGATGGTATAAATAACTTCACTGTACCTCCTCCCTCAGATGGAACTGGCAACTATGCTGAGATCTACATCAGTGCTTCATACAAACATCTGAATACCTGCATTGATTCGGCCATACCTGATAGGAACAAAACAAGCTCCTCAAGGAAGGGCAAACCTGCCTGGTGGACAACTGCTATTTACAGGGTTTACAATAAGAGGAAGAAATTGCTGTCTAACAGTAAGATGGAGTGAGCCCTCCTAAACTAGAAACACTCCCTCCTCAGCTTAAACAAGCAAATAAGAATTCTTGTGAAGTCCTCCAAAGGAAAATATGAGTCCAAATTAGCTTCCTCAAATAAGAACAACCATAAGGCGTTTTGTAGTTACATACATAACCTAAAAGGAAAGGCACAGATCTGTGCCTAACTGGTAGTTAATGATACCACATATACTGAGCCTGTGGACATAGCTAACCTGTTGGCCTACAGGTTCTGTGAAAACTTCACTCCCCTGTCCCCACAACACATACCCCATGACATCCCTTCCACCTGTCTCCTACCATATATATCTAAAGAGCAGGTCATAAATACCCTCTCTAAGGCCAGAAACACAGCATCTATGGGACCTGATAACATCCCAGGCTGCATCCTACATGGGCACCAATATGAATTATCAACACTACTGAGTACTGTTTTCAACCATACTCTAAGCACCAGCTTTGTACCAGCTGAATGGAAAACAGCCACTGTTATTACCTTACACAAAGGTGGTGCTTCCACTGACCTCGGGAACTACTATAGACCTATTACCCTGACTAGCCTTATCTGCAAGGCCATGGAGCAAATTGACATGGACCTTATTAACAAAGATATAGGTAATCTCCAACACGTGACCCTACTCAGTTTGGATTTGTCAAAGGGAGATCTGTTAAATGATCTGCCTGTTAAACATGGTGGATTCTTCGAGACATTCACCAAGGCCCTGGATGAAGAGAAATCCATGCATGCAGCCAACCTGGACTTAGCCAAGGTGTCTGACACTATCCCCCATTCAGGCTTCATTGACAAACTCACCCAACTAGGCATCAACCCTTATATCATTAGATGGATCATAAACTGGCTCAATGATAGAACTCATATAGTCAAAATAGGGGAATCCACCTCCAACAGCAGACCTTTAACCAGTGATGTTCCACAGGGATCAGTCCTGGGACCTCTACTGTTTGGAATATATTTCTCCAAAGTACAAGGAAAAAAATAAAGGTTTGTGGCTGACAAGTTAGCTGATGACTGCAGACTGGAAGTGGTCATAGTATCTCCAAATAATGTCAACATCCTACAAGAGGGTCTTACACAAACAAATGATTGGTGCTAAAGTCATGGCCTTAAACACAATGGAAAAACGTGTATTATCATTCCTTTCAGTAAAGGCAATATTCCTGCTAATTACCACATCAATAGCAACACCTTAAGTACGCACTCAGTGGTGAGAGACCTGGGCACACAGGTTGATAGCAACCTTACCTTTGACCACCATGTCTCCACAGTGGTAAGAAGGGCATTCTATATTGCTTATCTCAAAAGTAAGGGCATTGCCTCCAGAAAAAAAGAAGTTATAACCTTTCTGTACTCTTCCCTCAACACGCCAATAATTGAGTACAACACCCATTTTGGTGTGTACCTTTCTAAGTACCTGCAGCAATTGGAGAAACCACAAAGGTTCTTCACAAGGAAAATTCAAGATCTTCAGCATCTGCCCTATGGGGATCATCTGAAATTACTGTCACTTTATTCTGTTTCTTACAGACTACTCAGAGGTGATCTCTGCCTTGCATACAAGGCAATCTCTGACCCTCGTTTATTGGAAATGCTACATATCTGTAAGTCAAATGGGTTACTCACTCTAAAGACCTTATGTGACATTAATAGAACCTGCTGCAAGGACAGATTTGTCTCCCAGAGGTTACCCCACCTTTGGAACAGACTCCCACTTCATGTCAAACAGAGCATCTCTTTGGCCCTCTTCAAATGCAATATGGATGATTGGATGGGTGACTGTAAATTCATCCTGGGCATTCCACTGTGTCCCTGTTGGACAGAGGCAATAGGTGATGATCATAGAAATAAGGGTAGAACTTGGCTAGCCTTGAAAGGGTCCTAGGGCCATTAGCTTAGTAACTTCGTATGATCATATGTCTTCTTCACCAGATTGTATTCTGCTTTTCTGCATATGTGCCTGAACCACTGTAATCTCTTCACTTTGACATTTTTTGCAATCAGATCTACTTTGGTTTCTGCTCTTATGTCCTCATTTCTTCATCTATCCCACTGGGTGCATCCTACCACCTACCTCAGGCACTTCATCTCCATCCCCTCTAGCTTCCTGAACTCCTCTGCATTTACTGCCCAGGTTTCTGTACCATACAGTAGTAATGGTCACACCACTGTTTTGTATAACTTACTTTTCGGCTTCTTTGTCATTCTTCTACAATATACTGCTCCTGGTACTCTGTCCCACTTTGCTGCATCCCTTCTGATTTTAGCTTTGCTCTCCTCATGCAGCGTTCCCTTCTCCTCAACAACTGTCCCCAGATGCATGAAGCTGTTAACCTGTTCCACTATTTCCCTTATATCTCAATTCTCAGCTTTTTCTAATTACCCCCATTTGCTGCCATCACAGCTGTCTTTGTCTTATTTGTACTATGTTTCACACGGGTCTATATTATGTCGCCGAAATGGCAAAATATTGAATGCCGTTTCAGCGACACATAAACAGTGAACGACAACTTCAGCGAATGGCCAGAACACTGATTGTTTTCCTAGCCAAAAAAAATCGATAGGCCAACCACACACAAAATACCATCTCAAACATTACAAAGTGGGGGGCTTTGCCCCCCCACATGACCAATGTAAGATATCCCATCTTACTTTCTACTACTCTGTGTATCTGTTTATCAGTCATCTTCACCAGAACTTTCATGCAATGTGACAGCAGTTTGATACCTTTGTACTGCCCACAATTGTGAATGTCCCCTTTGTTCTTGAATTCTCCAGTTATCTGGGATATGCCTTTCTGTTCACACTGCTATGAGTGCCCTCAGGAGCCATTTCTCCCCTATCTCACCCAGCATCTTTATCATGTCTGCTATGACCTCAGCTAAGCCTGCTGCTTTCCCTGACTTCATTTCCTTAGTGCTGTTCTTACTTCTTCTATGGTAGGATCCTCTTCTTCTCTCATCATAAGCTGTGTCTGGGGCAGTACAGCTTCTGTGGCATTTTATTCATCCAGAAGCTGCTGGAAGTACTCCTTCTATCTGCCTTTGATGGCCTGCAGACTGGTGAGCAGGTTGCTGCTGGCATCCCTCATGAAGGGTGTCTATCTTCATCTTTCTGTCTTTGCCTTGCAACCTGATATAGTATCTTTGTGACATCTGCTGAGTCACTTTCCAGAAGCTGAGAGAATGCCTCTGATGCCTCATTCTTTGCTATTGCAACCCCTTTCTTAGCCTCTTTGTTAAAACAGTGTTTTTTTTTCTATATCCCACTTTTTCCAGTACTCTGTCTTTCTTTTGTTGCCTTCCTGGGATTCTGCATTCCACCACCAGCTTTCTTTATGTACCTTATTTCCATAACTGGCTCAGCCGCATATCTGTTCTGTAGTCCTCGCATATGCTGTTTTGAGGTGTTGCCATTCTTTTTCAACTTCACATATTTCCTCTTCTTCTTGAGGTGCTAGAGCCCTGAGTAATTCCTTGAACTGTTGTGCTTTCCCTCCAGTTAACTATCAGGTATACGGCCTGGTCTCTGTTGACCTTAGACCTTCTCTGACCACTGCTTGGAACTGATTGTAGCAACCAGTTGTTTATGCTGTGGGCCAACTGTTTCACAGAGGATGACTTTACAATCACTGATTCTACTTCAGTGCCCTTTCCTTATTAGGAAGAAGTTTGTCTGAGTTGCATGTTGGCCACTCTTGTATATGATCTTGTGACTGTCTCCCTTTCTGAACCATGTGCTGGCTACTATCAAGCCATTTGCCAGACAGAAGTCTAGAATGGCCTGTCCTTCTTTATTTCTGTTGCCCTACCTGTTTGGACCCAGGCAGTCCTCATATCCTGTTCTGTCTGTCCTGATATGTACATCAAAGTCACCTATTATCAACACCAGTTCATGTTGTCCTAATTTGTCTAGTAGGTGCTGCATCTGCTGTCTAAATGCACTCTTCCTCACTGTCACAACCCTGCTGTGGGGTGTAGGCCGAGATTATTATTAGTCTGGAGTCTGATTGCCATGAGTCTGTCAGTAATTCTGCTGACATCTTTCACTGTCTTTTCAAGCTTCTCCCTCACCACAGTTCCCACACAATTTCTAGCCTGTCCTCCTCCTGAGTAGTAGACTCTGGATCCCAAGCCAAGTGGCTTTGCTGCACTACCCTACCATCTTGTTTCCTGGATACATAAGATGCCCAGACTCTTCCTTACCATCATGTCACCCACTTCCAAGCTCCATCCTGTCAGTGACCTTACATGGATTGCAGCAATTCTTAGCCTGTGTTTCGCAGGTTGATTTGTTTTACATCTTTCTTTTGTTCAGCAGAGCTATCCCAGACAACCCATGTTGAGCAACTATACACCAGCCAGCCAGTAGTTTACTGACACAGAGCTGCTGGACTTTATAGCAGGCATGCACTCTGGTTAATAGGGGCACATACACGCCTCCCACCATTAGCATGGGTCCCTGGTGTAGATCAGAGTAGGCTGGGTCCTCAACCCACTTATTACCAGCAAATACTCATGCCCACTTGGTGACATTAGTAAACACTTTATCATCTTTATTATCATTTATCATCTTCTTAGTTCACAGTTGTCAGAATAGGCCAAGTAATTGCAAACACCCCACCATATATGTCTCAGCATCTTATTATCACTCAGAAGAATGATAGCAGCAGACAAAGGACCAAATTCAATAACAGCTAGGCAAGCCAGCATGTAAAAATCTACTGCCAATTATTAGCGGACCAGAGTTCCGCTGTGGCGACCCCTAACTGGGAAAAGCCGAAAGACAAACAACAACAACAACCTATATATGCTTAAAAACTTTCTAGAATAACAGGCTTTGCATAAGCATGATTTTTGGATGGCTGTAAGATCTGAAACTTAAATGTCTGTTATCATTATTTAGTGACTGCAAACCTTATTAATTTGCCAGAAGGAATACAAACTTTATGAGGAAGAGACAAAAATATGACACAAAATATCTTAAACAAGAGTGGTTCTCTCTTGCCCACTGAGAGATTCCCAACAGTAACATAGTACATGGCTAACTCCTTGGTCCTGAAAGAGGGAACAGGGAAGGTTTCCCTATTGTGTCAGAATGCTGTGCCCATCCCTGGGAAAGCAGCGGCTGCCATTAGTAGCACGGTCGGCCCCATGTTTTCCTGTGTATAAGAAACAGAAAACCAAGTATGTATCTAGTTCTCCTCACATTTCTTTGTGTAGGAGCAGTTTACTGGGACTGGATTAAGATTTCATTCAAGATTCTGAATCTGAACAGGAAGATGGAGAGACAGATTCAGGGTTTTGTCCTCAGATTTCTGATTCCGACTCAGAGGAGAGGTTTCCTTCTCATTCTCCCTGTGTGGGTTTCTCTTTCTCTGAGACTATTGCTAGAATATCCTAATGTTTTCACTCAGAAAATACTGAGGTTTTGTATTCCCTCAAGAAATACTGTGAGTTGTTACCTAAGGATTTTCCAGAACATACATCAATTCCTCCTGTCCTGTCTGCTTTAAAGGATATGAGTCTTACTAATAGCAATTTTCCTGATAGTCTGCCAGCTGACCCTAAAAAGGCAGATAGGATGTATAAAGTTCCTCAATACTTTAAATTTTTATACACTATTCCCAAACCTGACCCAACAGCTATAGCTGTAGTTGACTCCTCTGCTGCTAAACACTTAGTTAATTCCAATCCTACTCTTTCTAATAAGGAGGGGAAAATTTGAATTTCAGAATTTTAAATGCTCTGGAGGCTAACATGTTAAAGTTTATTCTGACATATTGTGAAAGTATGAATAACATTTTATCTATAGTTTTTTCTTGTGAAGAAAAATCTACTTTAAATAACTTGGTTTCTTTTATTGCAGAGGTGACTAACCATTGTTTGTAGGGTGTGTGTGTATGACTGTGTTGGTACTTCTTTCAGGGCTATGGCCACTGGTATGATTTTAAGGTTTGCTTAGCTGAATTATCAGAACCTTCAGGATGATGTTAAAAATGAGATTTTAAATTCTCCCTTGAACAGAGGTTTAGAGTTTGGCTCCTCTGCTGCAGAGGTGATCAAATTTTGTGGTGTAATAGGCAAGCTGATCCAGGGAAACTCTGATTTTTTAGCCCCCATTTTCTAAACTGTCCAAGCGATCTTCTTTCTCGTCATCCATTTTTTTGTATTAAAAAAAAAACAGAATTCAAGTAAACAGACATTTAAGAAGAAGTAGCAAGAAGGTTCCAAAAGACTTCTCAAACCTCCCAAAACCAAGGACACTCCAGCAATTCTGAATGACTATTGAAGAGATCTCGTAATCCTCTCCCACCCCGGCCCTATTTCTTTCCAGGAAGTCTGAATCTTCATTTTGTTTTCTTTGGCAACAGATTGTTTCTGACAAATGGGTTCTGAAAATCATTTATCAGAGTTACAGATGGCAGTGGGAGGAAATTCTTAATTTTCAGGGGTCATTTCTGATCTTGTAGATCAAACTGTTTTGTTTCCCCCTGTTCTTCTTCACATGCTGTCTCAAGGAGTGATATAACCAGTTGCTCCTACACAAGTGAGGAATGGGTTTTATTGAAAGATGTTCCTAATCATAAATAAAGAAAATGCTTGTAGACCAGATCTGGATCTTTCATTCCTAAACCTGTTAATGAACGTGCCCAAATTCACAATGATGTCACTTTGCAAGCTGTTGCCTCTTCTCTTTCAGTTTTCTTGGTAACATTAGACTTAAAAGATACTTATCATCACATTCTTATTCATCCAGACTGCAGGTTTTTCCTAAGGTTTTTTGTGTCTGCATCATACTGTCAGTTCTCTGCCTTACCCTTTGGACTATCCACTGCACCAAGAGTGTTCACAAAGTGTCTGCCCCCAGTTATAGCTCATTGCACGCGACAGGGTATCCACATTTTTTTCTGTATTTAGACTACTTGCTTATCTTTGCAGAGTTTTTTTCAAAATGTCAGGAATCTTTCTCTTGGGTGAGAGATCTGTTCCACAAGCAGGGATTCCAAGGAAACATGCAAAAGCCTTTCTTGACTCCCTCACACAGGACTGGGTTCATGGGATGTCAACTAGAAACCTAAGTTCAAAGAACTTTTCTTCCATATGAAAACATATATCTTATTTAGATCTATTACTAAGTTTTTCCACTCAGACTTCAGTCACTGTGAGGGAATACCTCAGGAGTTTTGGGTCTCATGGCATCTGTAATTCTCATGATACCCCTGGCATGGCTCCACATGAGAAAAATACAGTGGTACTTGAAATCTCTTTGGACCCAGCATTGACACCCTTTATCTTTTCAGATCTCAATACTTGGGTTTGTCAGAAGAGAAATCATTTGGTGGAGACAACAGATATCCTTAAATCAAGGTCTTCCCTTCTCCCTCCCTGCTCCAAAGCAGTCAGTCACCAGAGATGCTTCAGACTTTGCTTGAGGAACAGTTTCAGGAGAGATAAAAGTGCAGGGGTGTGGGAGACCAAGGCCATGTGCAAGCATATAAATATCAAGGAGTTACTTGGCCTAATCAAGGCACTCAATTCTCTTAGCCATCTTTGGTCCCATGGATCTCTTCAAGTGGTTACAGAGAATACCACAGTGATGTGGTACATCAACAAGCAAAGGGAGACCAGGTCATAACCCATTTACAGACTAGCCATATTAGCTTGGGATATAGCTTCACAGCACAGTCTCATGCCTCAGACAGCCTATATTCCATCAGAGTAAAATTGTGTGGCAGACAACCTAAGCAGGACCAAGGCAGACCCTCATATATGGAAACTAGATCCGGAGGTCTTCCAAGATTTGATCCATCTGTGGGGAGTTCCTCAAGTAGGCCTCTTTGCCTCCTCTCTAAAGAAAATAGAGAATGAAGAAATCAAACCCAAGACTACTAGATGAAGCTTCTTAACCCTCTGACCTAAGCTGACAGATTTCAGGGAGATAAGGATAAAGGTCTAAATGAGCTCCTACCAAGTATGAGATCCATTTATTATGCAAATGGCAAAGCAATGTGATCTCTTCTTATTAACTCGAGCGGCCTTACAAGACAAGAGGTCAGCAAGATTGGCTTACATGCAGGCAACCGATCCAAGAAAGGCTCAGGAAATTTGAGGCCTATTATTTTCATTTCTATTCACTTTGATTCCAGGGAAGGTAATGGAATAGATGCTGCATAGTATGCTAGTAGAGATTTTAAATACTAACTCTGCTGGTTTCGGCCTGCAGAACACCTTCATGATAATCTGTCTTAAAGAGACAGTCCCAGAGATTTTTTTTGTTTTGATTCCAGTCTTTGTTTACATTTTCAGTCTGGCTTTTTGAGGATGTCCCAGTTTTGGCTGTGAGGGTAGAGGGAGGGGTCCTTACAGGAAGTTTCAATGGTATTAGCCAACTTCCATCTCAAATTGCAGTTGCTCACAACAGCTCTCACTGAGTCATTCATTAGTTTCACCTGTGCTTTTTATCCTCACAGAAAAGTAGCCTTTCAGGAGTTTTATGACCTCACTTGGTAATGCCTTGCAAGAAAGCATATGAGCAGTGCTAAGTTAAAACATTACTAAACAGAGTTTTCTGTTAATTTCATTTCATTTCATACTTTATTTTGTGTGAATTTCTCTGGTGCTCTGATGTTATGCATGACTGCCACTTGCTCTGTAGAAAGTATCAGAATGATGCAAGTTTCAAACAGTACTAGAAGCAGTCTCCTTTTTTCATGTTTTGTATTTTTTTTATCTCTAAATACTAGCCAAGTGTTATGTTTTTCTGACCTGCTGTAAAAAAAAGCATACGTGTGATGCAAGCAATAGATTAATTTTAAACAATGAAGTCCAAAACTTACTGTCACAATGGGTGCTGTAGAGTATGGCAACCTGTGATAGTTATACATATTAATTCTGAGATTGCTTTACTCCAGAGTAAGAGGAATAGATCAAGAGACTGCTGAGATTTAGTATGAATTCATTAAACTTTACTCATTTGACTATACTGTTCGCAGTTACACTATGCAAAATAAATAAAGGAAAGATAACATTTTTGATGAGTTCATAAAAAGTAAACCCTGAGAGTCTTGCCTAAACACCCCATCACAAATGCACACAAAAAATGTAATAACCTTATTGTTTCACTGTGATCAGGGACTGAAACCTTTGACAGGAACTGAATATTGTTAATTGTGTTCACCAGAAGGAATGAAAACAGGTCTGCATAAAGTAAATGTAAACCAGGAGTAGGATTGATTATGATGTGCTAAGTGGGTGGTGACAAAAGGGAGGTCTCTGGACAAGTTCCTTTCGGTCAGAATTTTAGACTCTGTGCCTTTCATCCAGTTCTTTGACTGTATCAGTATTGAGGTGGAAAAAGGCAATCCTGAACTTGTGGCTTACTTTGATTTTTTAGTAAGGTTTTTACCAATATACTTTAAATAATTTATTAAGAAAATTAAAAGACATGAAGTGAGGCCCTAAATTATGAAATCAAATGGAAACTGTGTGTCTGACTGAATGTAGAGGGTAGTAGCTAAGGGAAAGTTATCTTGAGAGGGAGTTGCCGTGAGAAAATCCAGTAAGCAGCCCAGTGCCACATGTTTCAATGCTGGCTCTACTCCTGTTTAGCATATCTGTACTGGAATATGCATTTGGTTAACAGAGCAAGTATAACTTATATGATTATTATATAAAGACTAGTCCAGTAAAGGACAGAATCAGAGTACACAGAGAACTCTAGCAGATTACAAGATGAGCAGATAGGGTCTATATCAGAACATCTAAGTATTAAAAGTTCGAATGTTCCAATATCGAACACTATTCAGCAAATGCTAAGAATAGCGAAGCTGCAGAACAGCGAATTCTTTCCTCGGGAAAGAATTCGGTTGGCCATTTCTGTGGCTTCACTATTCTTAGCGCTGTGGTGGAAAGTTACGGGTTGGGTTCAGGTAAGTGTGCGATTGTACGTTAGGGTTAGGGGCGGGTTAAGTGAGTTAAGGTTAGGGCACAGGTTAGGCGTGTGTGCGATAGTGACGGACCCTTAGGGTTAGGGTTTGGGTTAAGGTAAGTGGGTAGATAGTAGTATATGTTTAATTTAGTGTAGCGTTAGATGTAGGAATTTAAGTGTATGTGTGTGGTTGCTGTTTGTTTGATGTGCTTGTGTTGTGTGTATGTGTTTTGGAGCAGCAAATATTTTCCATGGGAAATAATTTGCTGTTCTGAATGTTCCATATTTTCATGTTTAGATGTTTTGGGGCCGATGAAATAGCGTTCGCTATTTTCATCTTTCGATAACATGATATAAACGCAGCAGATATGTAGGAGCCAAGATTTAATATAAAAAAATGCTGGGTTATCAGCTTCACAAGGGTGCATCTGCAGAAAATACATTTTAGCAGGATGGCGCTAAGCAAGATGGGCAGGAAAAGCACATGAATTCATAACCATTACTAAGGAAATTCATGTTATGTACTGTGAATGGGTGGCAATGAAGGCCAACAAAATCATGTGCCCATTCAGTATTTATTTATTTACTTATTTACTTATTTCTTGACAGTTGATTACCGGGAAAGTCCAACTTGGCATGGAGCATGTTCAAAGGAGGCCAGGGGAGAAATTCTCCAAAGTGCTGCTAAAACATTCTAAATACAATAATTTTACAATCTTCAAAAATAATCTAAAGCATCTACATTTTAAAAAATTATACCAGATTAGACATAATGTGAAAATATTGGTTAATAATAGATACAACAGTGATTTATTATTTATAGAAATGTTAGCCAGCTTGGAAAAAATAAAGGTAAATTAGTATATTACAAACAGGACTGTCAATATGAAGTGGGAAAAACAGGGTTATGGCATATTTATAAAGACAGTCAGGGAAGATAAATTAATTGAAGTAAAGAAGTGAGTGAAGAAGGGAGAGTAAGGAGGTGTAAGGTATGATACTTGAGCATGAACAGAGCCAGATTTTGGCTAGAAAGTCTTTCAGAATGGTTTTAAAGGACTGGAGAGAGGGTACTGACCTGATAGATACAGTTAAGGAATTCCAGTTCAGCAGATTTGGTAGGTTTGTAGACATTGAGGTGTTTATGGCCATTGGGTAGTAATGTCTGAGTGGGAACATAGTTGTAATGAATGGTATTTTGTGCTGAATGAACACATTTTAAGACAGAACAGAGTAGTACTACTTCAGACAGAAAGCTGAGGGCTCTGGAATGTACTGCTTGAGATTTTGGAAAAGTCATGAGAGAGGTAGGGCAGTGAATTAACTTATCCATCAGTCATATCCATCAGGCATAATAGGCACAGTGCCAAGGGCTCATAAACATTGTATTTATTTTTAATCAGAAAATTTAAAAAATGAAGCAGAAGTTATTTTAATACCTTACATTTCAGCATTGAAAATATACAAAATGACTATAATACAAATAAATAAAATATAAATCAAATACAAACAAACTATACATATAATTCAAATTAAATGGTCAGTCATATATTAAATGCCACCAAGATAATTTAACAATTCCCACAGGAGCTTTAAATTATAAAAAAAACTTGCAAGAGAAAAGTAAACATCATTACATTTAGGCAACAATATTCTCATGTATGAACACAAATTTATTATTTGAATTTTAAAGGCAGAGCTGGATTTAACTGAATTGGTGCCCCAGGAGAAGGGTTTCATGGTGCCCCCCACATCCCCTGGTACCTTCATGTACCCCATTCTAGTTTACTCACAACATCCATTTTTTTTCTTTTTTTCTGTCAGTTTGTCTTACTATTGCATTTTTTTACGCAATCATTCATTATTCACATCCTGACTAGGCCCCCAGAAGTCATGAAGGTCTTAGATACTCTGAGGTGCATTCAGAGTATTTTTTAAATAACTCTTGTCCAGTGATAACCAGAATGAAATCTACATTAAAGAAAGAAGCTCAGCGGTATTCTTCAACTTTGCTTTTTCCTGTTTCCTGTCAACATATTTAAACTGACTAGGACAGCACTTTAAAAATTATGGAAGAAATAAGAAAATTAAGTAAGGGGACTGGGGGGCACTATACCTCCCAGAAGCCATGGGAGTTCTGTATGCTTTGGGGTACATTTAAAGGTTTTTTAAACAACATTTTCATCCAATGATGGCCTGAGCAAAAATCTTGATTAAGGAAAGAAATTCAACCTTCCACTTCCACTTTGCTTTTTCCTACATCCTTTCAGCACATCCTAACTGACTAAGACTACACTATAATAACTGAGGAAGAAATAATTGAACTAAGATAAGGGTCTGGGGCCTACTAGATCTCCCAGAAGCGCCAATGATGACCTCAACAAAAAATATACTTAAGGAAATACCGTCAATGTTATTCATCAACATTGCTTGTTTCTGCATTCTTTCAACAGACCCTAAATGACCAAGACTGCAACTGGAGGAAATAACTACATTAAGCCAGGGGTCTAAGGGATGCTACACTATCAGAAGCCATGAGGGGTCCAGATGCTCTGTAGCAATTTAGAACTTTTAGTTAGCTTTTTTAAGTTAAAGAAATAATGACCACACTGCCCTCAGCCAAATATAAGCTATAGTGACATAAAAAAACACTTAAGAGCTTTGGGAGGAAACGTAAAGACATAAGGGCACCTGCACCTCTGAAAAGGGTTAGTTATAGACTAGCTGGGTATCAGGACAGAAGCCACACTAAGCCTGTGTCAAAATCAAATTATACAGCCTTGGAAGGGTCACCATGCACCCAGATGTTCTGAAGATCTAGATGTTCTGTGATACATTTTATGCCCTTATTTTTTGAAAGATGTTTTATACTGAGCAAATCAAAAGATGGTCAGGTACTTTCATACAGACATTCCTCACTCCACCAGGCAGTTATTATCACTTCTATCTACAATTCAGTTATCTGATTATGAGAGAGGATGGTTATGTAATGTAGTTCACTTTTGCTTCACACAAATAGCTGTCACACATTGAAGTATTCAAAGTTGCTTCACATATTTCACATTAGCCCTGCAAAGCCAGAAAAATGATTAAGCAATAGCAGACATTAGTCATTTCCCTTTCCAGAAGAAATGCTGAATTTCTTTACTATTAAAAAAATAAAATAAATACCCGAAAATTGCTCTTAGAATAGAAATGAATACAGTGCCCTAGGCAGACGCCTAGTTGGCATATGCCTACAGACAGTCATGTCTACAGGATTTTTATTGGCAAATAATTGGATTATTTCATCAACAGACATTTGTTTTAATAACTCTTGTTCAATAGTGTGGAGAAAAGTGGGTTAATTTTGTTGATGACATAGTGGAAAACAGGTAGTTTCTGATGCAATTTAATTTTGAAAATTATCATTCTCTTCCTACATTAGTGACAAAAGTTGATACATTCTTAATGTGATATTTACCTTTGAAAATGTGTAGCTAGACTTTCTTCAATTTGTGTAGCAAGCAATTCAAAATAATAAAAATTCATTAACAAATTCTTCTTTGAGATATTGCCAGATTTGCCACTGCCTCCCCTTTTAGAACCCACCATTGTCACAATCTAAAACAGCTAGGATAGCTGGAACTGCATAATCAGCTTCAATTTCACCAACTTACTATCACCCACAAGATCCTTTATCATCCTAGTAATACTTCAATACTCACTAACCATATCACCCCCTACAAAAATCGTACAACCATGCACTCAGCAAATACATTACTAGTATCCATACATAAATCCAGCAATAAGGCAGGGGACTCACTGTTCTCCAACACTGTGGGGAAAGCCTGGAACCTGCTTCCCATTAAACTCTCATCTCTCTCTTCAACACTACTTTTCAAAAGGCAACTTAAAGAATACCTTAAAACTCACTGGCTATGCCCATGTATTAACCCAGACTAATAATCCCCTTCCTGATATGTCCACTGTATACTTATTTCACTATTACTGCACTATCTCTACCTCTTTCATGAACCTCAGAAAGAATGATCTGTAAGTTACTTAAGGTCTGTTTTTAACTTAGTCTTTCTTAGGAACCTCTACAGAGTATGAACTTGCATTGCAAGCTTTCTACTGTATCAATCATGTCTCTACCTCATAAATACTTGCTTTCTTTCTTTTTAAATGTGTAAGTTATATAACTACTAAACTGCTATGTAAAATTGCATTCTAGTCTTAAAATAGTATTGTACCTGATGTTACTATTATCTGTTTAGTGGAGCTTATCTCCCCAGGCCTCTACTGAAAATGGACATATATCCAGTTAGACTAGCCCGGTCAACAAATGTAAAATAAATAAATAAAAGATACGTAAGGTATATTTCAAACAGCACCATTCCTTTTGAAACAATTTCATCTTCAGGCATAGATATGTCAATTGGAAATTAAACTTGTTATGTAATGATTAATTTAAAACTTGTGCTTTTCTTAAGTCTATTATTAAGCTAGCTATAATAATACAAAAATCAAAGTTCTGAATTAGTCTGAAATGTCTGAAATAAAATTGATGCTTTTACCAGTTTTACTGGCAACTAACTTCATCCAAAAATAATTTCACTTTTTTACTGCTATTCTGAGACTTTATACTCAGATTCTGGTGCATTTTCTTTTTTGCTCAGAGGTATAGAATTTATCTTATGTGGTGTGTAAATAAAATAAAAAGGCTGCCCTAAAGGTTTATAGTGTACATAATTCAATGGCATGCAGTTCCAAAGCTGCATTGATAATAATGAATATTTTGTCTTCCAAATGACACACATCAGTGCTATTTTGAAATTAGTTAAGTTTTTTGACAAGAGCTTTTGCTTCATGAATAGTTGCAGAATAGCTGGTTGTCACTTGCATTCAGTTATGCACAATAAAGCTCAACAAATTCTATTATAGTTTTAATCAAAAGCTTTGGTAGCATTGTTTCTGGCTGACCATCTAGCTTTAGACTAACTCTGCACAATATCTGCATCTTTCTTCAGCTTCTCATTTAATTTTGTCTACCTTTGTGGTAAGGTTGCAAAGAATATATACTCCTTAGAATGCTTAAAAAAGAAAAAAACTTGACAGCTTCTATGCAACACTCTGCTACAGCTACACCAGCTAAATTAAAACTGTGAATAGCACAAGGAACTCATTCAGCTAAATTATTAATTCACAGAATTTTGCTTGTGCACCAGTATATGTTGTTATGTTTGGGACCTACAGATTTTTATAAACATTTTCCATCATACTGTTAAATGCAAGCAAATTTCAGAAATCCTTCAACCACCTGCCTATTTTTAATAACAAATTGAAGTATTATTATCAACTGATCTGTGTGATTAATATCGGATTAATATCAGGTGTTGAATCTAAACTAATTCCATAATGTTTAACATGTTTTTACTGCTGATATTTTATGTGCTAATACATTGGACTGCAATAATTCTAAGAATTTATCACGTTAGTAGAAAGATCCAAAACAGGATTTTCATACTTTCGAATATGATCTATAAGAAATGCATTAAACAAAAATGGAAATCAAGGTGACTAAGAAAATTACCATACTGCATTTGATTTTGTAATTGGACTTTAAAGTAATTTTATTTTTATAACCTGCTCTATTACAACTGATCTCTGCAAGGGTTTTTACCTTCTCTTACAGCAATCAGACATTTTGAAACTACAGGCAATAATAAACAATTATAATATATTTCAAAAAATTATTTACTGAAAATACATAATAAATCACAGTATTTAAAAAAGGTAACTGTTTATATTATTAATTGCAATACTTTCAATTGAAAGTGAGAGCTCAACTCAACATTTGAATATTACACTATGTCAGAAATACACATGCATTTTTACATAATGTAACAATGTGGCATCACTTTTAATCAGTTCTGAAATAAGGTGTATATATTTCAGATGTAACCTCTTTTAATGTAATAATTAAATATGCACTATAGACATCATAAAATTATATGTCTGTGGTTAATTCCCTTTAAATGTATTCATTCATAGTTTCATAGTTTCATAGTTTAGTACTAGGCTATCTGCCCTGGGGCATTTGTAAGCCTAGCCATAGTGATGTGGCTTTCGCCACCCCATAAAATGGTACAAAAATGCACAGAATAGATTTAGAATACCGTGCCTCTGACTAGTAGTGACACAGTGAAGGTCCCCTTATATAATAGAATTAGTTTACTGTGCCCCTGTCTAGCAGTGACACAGATGTGACCCCTGGGATAAACTTACGATCTCGATCATGATTAGTGATAAACTACTTATTTAATCCGTAACCTAAATAAATGATAGGCTAACTTACTGACAAAATTATTTGCAAAACATACATTTTAAGACAGTAAGAAGTGTTGTGACAGTTTGACTAATGAAGATTTCATCTATAGGTGCCAACTGAAAGATAGTGGATAGCTGACCCACCACATCCTCAGCACATTACACTTCTGTACACATGACAGGCAAATTTTGACACTAGACTGGCTGACAAATTCATTTACAACTTTATCACTCACTCACCACCATCCACCCTCAAGGAAGTACCTTCAAACATAACCCTCCAACTACGAATAGAGAGAATGTTCTGACTGTGCTCACTAAGACCAGGAACCCAGCCTCAATGGGCCCTGATAATATCCTGAGATGCCTCATGGATAGTCTAAAATGTGAGCTATCAGGACCACTGGTGGTACTATTTAACTATAATCTGAAAACAGGCTTTATGCCATGAGAATAGAGGATTGCAATGGTCATCCCTCTTCATAAGGATGGACTAACAACAGATCCCAGAAACTACTGACCCATTATTCCGACTACTCTTATATGCAAAAACAAGGAAAGAATTACCATGCAAATGATCAACAAAGACATATGAAGCCTTCAGACATTGGATCCATCTCAATTTGGCTTTGTCAAAGGAAGGTTATGCCTACTGAACCTGGTGGGCATTTTTGAGAAGATCACCATGTCAATGGAGGAGGATAAAACTGCATACCACCTACCTTGACCTGGCTAAGGCATTTGATACAATACCTCACTTGGGCATTTTTAACAAACTCATGGAATTAGGCATAAACCCCCATAAAATGCAATACATTACCAGCTGTCTCACAAGTAGGGCTCAGGAAGTTAGAATTGGTGAGACCACCTCCACAAAGAGGCTGATCACTAGTGGAGTCCCTCAAGGCTCAGTGCTGGACATGCTCCTCTTTGACATCTACTTTTCAGAAGTCTAGGCCAATGTCAAAGGTCTCTAGCTGACCAAGCATGCAGGTAATTGCAAACTGGAAGAGTCCTAGAATCCCCCCAAGAAGCAAACATCTTACAAAAGGGTATAGCACTGACAAGTAACTGGTTCTAAAGCCAGGGCTTAAAACGCAATGCCAAAAAGTGCATTTTAGCACCTTTTGGAAAGTTGTCCACCCTGGGAAAGTATGTCATTGATAAACCACCCCTAAGGTTAACCCACTGGTTAGGGATCTAGGAACACATGCAGACAGTAACCTGGCCTTTGACCAACATGTGTCCAAGGTAGTAAGGAAATTCTAATATGTTGCTCAACTTATAAGTAAGGGCATGGCATCTAGGTCCAGGGAAGTCATTGTACCACTATACTCAGCCGTTATCAAGCCCATCATTGAGTATAATGTCCCCTTCAGTATGTACTTGACCAGACACATGCAGCAGCTGGAATATCAGCAAAAGTTCCTTACAAAAAGAATACAGGGGGTAAACACAATGTCCTGTGCAGATCACCTCAAAGCACTATCTCTATAACTGGTGTCCTACAGACAATTGAGAGGTGATCTACGCCTGGCATACAAGGTATCCATGGACCCCACTCTGATGAACTTTTTACATATCTGCAAAACAAACAAAGCTACTAGATCTAAAGACCTAAATTTTGCTTGCAACATAAATAGCACATGTTGGTGAGACAGATATGTACCTCAACAAATTAACATTCTCTGGAATAGTTTCCCTATCCATGAGAAACAAAGTCCCTCCCTAACCCTATTTAAGCAGAACTTGGACCATAGGATGGGAAATTGAAAAGTTACCCTTGGTTTGGCACTTATGTCTCTAATGGACAGAGGTACTCAGTAATTTATGTCATAACCAACTATCACCACTACATAAATATGTAAAACATATAACTTGTGGGAAACATTTGGGTCGCACAGTTAGGCTTATAAAGGCCCTAGTGGTCAGTAGCCTAGTTCTAGTGTGCACCTATGAACATATGAACATATGAACAAATCACAGTACAATTACACTTAACACACATTTACTGAAAATAGACACGAAAAGCATGACATTTGACCATTAATCCAATAATCTTATTGGCAATCTACAGGCATGTCTGCACACTAAAACTGAGTAAACATGATGGTAAGCAACTGATATCACAATTAACTGGCAACACAAATTGTTATTACAAAATAATACATACAATATATTATTTACTGTTCCTTATTCATTTCTAAAAATATGAAGGAAATATTGAAAATCATATGAAATATATATTTTAATACTACTATTTTATGGCTGGAGGGGCCCATGAAGGTAAAAGTGCCTGGGGCCCACAAATGCCATACCGCAGCCTTAGGAATGATGTTTGTTACACAGGAAAGTTAGACAAAGGAAAAGAGAAGAGGCAGGTACATAGAGGCTGTCAGAAGTCATCGAAACACTGTACTCGGCCCCCATCAGGCCCATCATTGAGTATAATGCCCCCTTTAGTATGTGCTTGACCAGACACATGCAGCTGTCAGAAGTACATGTGTATCTTTTCGATGATAAACAAGGTCTACTTGTCTTTATCTTTCCAGCATAATCTTTGTATTGTATACATGGCACACATATTTACTAACATGTTTGTCTGTCTTAATGTGATTAGTTATAACATGCTTACAACAATCAATGGAAGATGCACATGTTCTGACTAGAAACAGAAAAGTCAGCTGCATAGTCCAGGTCAAAACTACCATCAGAAACATCTATACTGCAGCAGCAAGGACCCAGTTTACAAACAAAACATAATCTGTGCTACAATTTTCCCAGAGTCCTAGCTTCTGATGGCATTCTGAATTAAGAAAGTAATTGTAATGTCACATTTAAAGCCTTTAAGTTTTAGACTCTATTAAAAGAAAATACCAGTGAGTCGGAAAGACTCAATTTCCAGCATAAAGCTTTAGCCTCTCTATAACATGAACAAACAGACTTTCATTAAACAGCCTGATGTTAACCATCATAAGGCGGCAGCAAGTTAAATGGAAAAATGTCTGCACTGATTTTGCCTAAAGAATCATTTCTGTTAAAGACCTTTTAGTAAATTCCTTTAAAGATAGTAATCATATAAAAGCGTTTTTGAACTATCGTCCAAAGGTTGCACTTCTGTCAAATCGTGTTGTCTTTGGAAATAAGATGCAAATCTCTTAAATGTGTTTTCTTGGTTAGTAAAATTTTCAAAGTTTTGAAGCAAGTATTACGAAAATATTTCCCTTGTTAGCTCACTGAAAGCTGGAGACTTGCTCACTTTTATTAAGCGCCAGTGTAAATATTGTCCATAGATGGAGCACTTTACATAGGGTCACACAGACTACCATACCATGTGCTTTAGTAATATACTAAGTAAGATAGTCCTGAAGAGGGCATTTAATGTTTTCAATGGTGCTTCATGGCACACAAGACCCCCTCCATCTTGGCTCTGAGCAGCACTGTATCTGTAGTTTGCATCAACATGTCAAACAAACACATTTATTTACCAGTCTTACACAGCATGTCAAAGGATCACCAAGTTACATTTCAATGCCTTTCATCCTTTAACAACCCACTGCACACTCACATTTAAACCTAGTCTGAATGAACTTGTTTTCCTTTTTTAATATAGAACTTAAAGCCAAAACGGCTAAAATGTCTGTATAACTTGTGATTGGCCTACTGAAACTTAATTTGTTTGCTAAGAGATGTGAAAACATTTCATTGATAAAAAACTTAATACCACAGAATTCCTATTTATGCTTAAGTAACAGAAATATTCTTCTGACTAAGGCTGCAGATTTAAACCTTTCAGCATTGATCTAGGTTGACCTAGACATCTGATAGTACAGGTCAATTTATAACTTGGGTGGGAATTGGGGATAGGGTAGGGGACCGTAGTGGGCTTCCTACCCTCAGGTCAATTTAAAACTGAGAACAATCACTTTATAGCCAGAACAAAGCAATTAATAAAGATATGCAAGTAAAACAGGTTTTCTGTCATTTCCTCAGACTAAATACCTGGCATATAGGTTCATAGGTGTGTACTAGGCTAATGGCCCTGGAGCCTTTACAAGGCTAGCCCATAGGATTACCCTGGCATTGTGCCACCCAACCTTAGTTCCCAGTGCCTCTGTCAAGTAAAGCCACTGGAGTGATCCCTGGGGTGAATTTTCTATTTCCCATCCACTCACCAAGATTTCTGTGCAAGAAGGCCAATGAGGTGCTCTGCTTGACATGTATGGGAAGTCTATTCCATAGCATGGGCAATCTCTGGGTTATGAATCTGTCCCTCCAGCATGTTCTGTTGATTGTGGTAATGAGGTTGAGGTCTCTAGAGTATGTAGTGTGGAGGGATTGGGATTTCTTTGGATGTAGCATTTCTAACAGAGCTGGGTCAGACATGGCTTTATAAATCAAGCAGAGATCCCCTCTAAGTAGGTGATATGAGGCAGGGAATAGTTGGAGTTTTTTTGAGTCTGTCCATATAGGACAAATGTTTAAGGTCTAGGATCCTCTTTGTGAGGTACTTTTGTGGCCTCTCCAGTTGTTGCATGTTATTACTGAGGTGCATGCTAAATGGGGCATTATACTCAATGATTGGCCTAATGAGGTAAGAGTAGAGGGAGACAATGACCTCTTTCTTCCTGGATGCAAAACCTTTAGCAATGAGATGTGCCACATAGAAGGACTTTCTGACCACAGTGGCAATGTGGTGGCCAAAAGAGAGGTTGCTGTCATCTTGTGTTCCCAGATCTCTTATAACGCCTTCTGTGTTCAGTGGACTACCATCAACGTGGTAATTCATGGGAACTGTTTTTTTCCCAAAGGAGATGATGACACATTTTTTGGCATTGAGCTTAAGGCCATGGTTTTGACACCAGTCATTGGTCTCAGTGAGGCCTTTCTGTAGGATGTCAACATCACTTGGGAAGTTAATAATAGCTCCCAACTTGCAATTGTCTGTGAACTTTGTCAGCCAGAGTCCCTTTGTGTTGGTCTGGACTTCAGAGAAGTAGATACCAAACAGGAGAGGACCCAGGACCGAACCCTGTGGGACTCCACTTGTGACTGGTAGGCAGTCTGACTTGGATTGTGGGTTCTACCTGTGAGCCGGTTTGCAACCCACCTAGTGATATAGGGGTTGATGCCCAGCTTAGTGAGTATTTCTATGATTCCTGAGTGGGGAATGGTATTAAAGGCTTTGGCCAGATCAAGGCAGGCTGTATGAACCACATTGCCTTCATCCACAGCTCTGGTGACTGACTCAAAGAAGTTGACCAAGTTGAGCAGGCATGATCTACCCTTTACAAAACTAAACTGTATGGGATACAGAGTTTGGAGATTCCCTATATCCTTGTTTATTAGGTCCATGATGATGCATTCCATAGCTTTGCATATCAGACTAGTCAAGCTAATGAGGTGATAGTTCCCAGGGTCTGTAGTCACTCCTCCTTTGTGTGATATGCAGTATAATCTACTGGTCAAGCAAAAGGAGACAGTGGCCGACTTAGTAACGGTCCTACTATTTCACAGAGCAGGCAAGCATTTAACTGATTAAAGTTAACACACAAGGTTCTTCATGGTAAAGCTAAATAATTATTGCATTTAGTTTCATGTGTTCTGATGGACTGCTTGGAAGCAGTGAGATCCTCCTTGGTAAACTATGAGTAGCATATTAAGCTTTGATATATGAAAATTACCCTAAAATAATCTCACTTACAGCATGTGCTAGATATTGTAAATACAAAACAGATGCAGCTTAAAGTAAAAACACTCTATAATAATGAGCACTTATAAAGGGCAATGCATGCAATGTTTTTAAAAAAAAATAGTTTAGGGGAGTTCTCTGAAGCACATGGCACAAAGACTCCATCACTTTTCTAACCCCCTCCCCTGTCCTGGTGATGATCATGGTGACACAAAGTTGAACAGGGCAATCAGACTTTCATCTCTGCAGCAACAGCCCACAGCTGTTTCTGTGGGATCACTAGATGTTCTGCTGAAAGCTGAATGAAGAAAATCACTCCAGGATATCTTGGACCTGTCTGACGACCTTGCCCAGTGGGCTTGTGCCTGATATTCTTTCACTGAGAGTCAATCTGGTGACATCTTCACTAGCTGTCCAAAACACCTTAACTGAGTCCTTTTAATCTCTGAAAGCAGTAGTTATATCTAAGAGGGTCCTTGTTGGAATGACGGCACTCAAAATGCTGAGTACCTACAAATACAAAAAGACTAAAAATACAGAAGAAGACTGAATATCAACCATTGCTCATCTCCTAAAAATTATTTTCTGCAGGGGGCAAGCCTCATGCACACCTCAATGTGTGGGTCAAGCCCCCACTCCCAAACTTATTTACACAGACTCTGAGATCTTCATATTTCAGAGAAAAGGGGATCATCCAAGAAATGTCAGTGTATGACTTGGTACGTATAAGTCAAGTTTTTTGGCCATTCAGTCTCAGCGGTATGGAACTCACTGTAGTGGGTCCCTACATTTCAAATGGTTACCTTCTGAGCTCCTCCTGTATTGCCTGTATCATCACTCCATGTCATATGATGAACCTAGTTACCATGTGAAGAAAAAGCAACTATGCCACTCACGTCTACAGTCTCATACTTTCTGTCACTGCCTAAAGCTTGTTTCACCATAAATCAGGTTGATGACATAGACTGACCAATACACACCCTATGGCTTAGCATTTGCACCATCACAATACAGTACAGCTCCCGTAGCACCATCACTGCTGTATCCAGTCACAGACCAGTTCCCTAATCCTCTTTGTTTTTATTCATTAAGAAGAACTAAGATATTTAGAATCTTTCACTTAAGGCAACTGTCCTCACCTGAAAAAAATCTTCTCTTTCCCAAAATAGAGATGTTACTTCTAATTTTATAGACCCAACTACTTTGCGCTCAACAGCAGTCTACTCAGGTGCATAAAGGGAATCACATTCACTAAAAACTAATGGGATAACATCATTTGGAAGCAGCCAAGTTGTAACCTCACACAGATGTAGTAAGGGAGTGTGGTGCATTAGACAATAAAACCATGTGGTGCCCCTCTGCTGTCTACAAAAAAGAATTATCCCTTAAATAGTATTGTCAAATAAGAAACCCTTTTTAATGTAGCAACAATTTTTATATTGTTGCACTACTAAGCATGCCTATTATAAACTTTCTGTGCTGTCATCTCTTAATGGCCTTGGACTTCATGGTCCATGTTCTTTGATCATGCCTAAATCATTTTCCTTCCAGCTTTCTCCTTGTTATGTTACTCACCAAATGAAGCATCATGCTGCTGTAAAAGGATGAAGTGGATATTCTATCTGTTGGAAATAGTGGGTGGGGGCTTTTGGAGGGTGTTGGACTTTTTGTATGTATTTTGTTTATTATTTGATGTTTCCAGTCTGATTCCTCCCTCTCTGTGCAGACAGCCTCTTCTATTACCCACTTCCCAAACACTGGTGTTATTAACAAAGAGACTGATTCAGTTATCCATGCCCTATAATATATCAGAGAATAGTATGTTAAATAGGGCTTTAGGTAAGCTAGAACTGACCCTATATCACTTGTCACAGTTTCCTCTTTGAGAGTTACCTATAATTAAAGCCCTCTGTTCCTTACTTTCTAACTACTTTTTCCTGCCATTTACACTATATATCAATGACCTCTATATCCTGAATTTTAAGAAGCTCATGAAGTGGTAGTGAATTAAATATTTTGCTGTATCCCAGATAAATCATTCCCACAAAAATTCTCATGTCCATATTACTGGCAACCAAGTCATAAAATTACACCTGCTTAGACTGGAAAGATTTCATTTCATTATGAAACTATGCTAGAAATTGTTTGCAATATACTTTTTCCAAGAAATATTGTGAGCCTTGGCATCAGAACTGTCTAAATGGTTTTACTGATTTCTATTCCAGAATGTATATCCCAGAAATCTCAACTCTCTGCTTTTGTAGACTAGTTTCACTAGTGCATGCTTCCCAATGAGGGCTAATGAGCAAACCAGAGTGCTTGACATGAGGTAAACAGTTCTTTCAGATTGTGGATTGGTATATATATATATATATATATATCTCATGGAGGTTAGAACACATCTACTGGGTTTGAATGTTATCTGATGTTCCTCCAAGTATGATATTTTGTCAAACCTGGTGAAATATTGGTGAATAAGTACACCTGTATAAGTGAAGAAATATATTTGCTGTCAAGACCCTCTGTGTACAGAATTAAAGTACAATTCTCAGCAGAAATGTGTTCAAATGTACTCTCCTGAAATCTTGTGCTTTGAGGAAACTTAGCTGAAAGCTATGGATTCAGAAATTTGATTTAATTTCTCACTACAGTTTGATTAGGTGAAAGGTTTGAACATATTGTTTGCACTGCATGTTGCTGGAAAAAGGTTATAAAGGTATTATCTATTTTACTTTTCTTGAAGAGGTGACAAACAAAATAGCAACACTTAAAAAAATCAATAATTATTGTGAATTCAGAAGAAAACTGCAATTTAATAGACATTTGGTCTTTACAGGAATACAAGGCCCAGAGACTACAGATGCATATTCTGCTGAGCTGCAAAATAGAGGCATGAAGACTGGAGGAAGATGGGCGAAGGCTGTCAGCCTAATCAAATAGAGTTTGATACATAATTCTATCAACTGTATAAATAAATGTAAAATACAGGCTTGTGTTTTTAAATAAAAGAAAACACTGTAAAATGTGAACTTCAGGATTGTTGCAACATTGCCATCTGCTGTAAGGAAAACCAAGCCAAGCATTTCAAATGTGTCTTTTGAAGTTGACAAGATCTTATGAATCTCTTTGTGTTTTACAAGTCGGCTCCACTGAGTCTGGATAAAGGTTTCATGCCCATTGTTTTAAGGTTAAAGTTAAGGGCCAGAATTTACATATGGAAGGTGCTTTATTGCTCTGGTTTCTGCTAGAGTGTATATGTGAAATGCCTCGTATTGTTGTAGTTTCCTGAGCAGGTGTTAGCTTGCTAAATAATGCAGTTTGTGGCCTGAGAAAACCTAAGTGTCAAAATGATGTAATTTGGGAGGGCCTCGGCAGAGCTGCTGGTTAGTGTTTAAAAACTATTGTTCAGTGAGAGACTGCAAGCATTTGTCTTGGACCATCAAACCCGGCACTGCTTGCTCTTTATGTATGTAAGTAGGATTATAGCACTGTGTTTTCTCTTAAGATTAGCTAAAGATTAGAAAGTTAGATTGTGTTTTTCTTTGACATCAGACCTATCCTACTGTATTATTTTAAGTTTCTGTGTGATCTCTGAACTCTTAGATATCTCTTGGTGTAGTAGTATTGTCTTGTGTTTTAATTATTTATTATTAAATATTCTAAAACCCTTTACCTGTGGCTGGTTTGTGTAGAGAAGTAGGATCTAGAGTGCATTGCATATTTATAGAGGGTATTGTAATAGGCCACTCTAATAAGCCTTAGACTGAATATTCACATTACCAATTGGATAATAATATTGCACAGTAATAATTGGACACCCGTTCAAGGGACTTTGGGTAGCTGATAAATTATTAAGCTGGTGGTGGCAGTAATTACTACCGTATAGTCTGAGTAAAGGGGCACAGCTGGAGAAACTGTGTCAGTCTTTTCCAGGAGTGTCAGTGAAGTTGTATAAATACTTATCTCAAAGTGTGGGTGTGTGTCAGCTACCTGGGCAGGGACACGAAGCACTGGTTGGACAGAAAGGGTACTAGAGGTTAGCTTGCCAGCTAGGCTGAAATCTGGACCCTATAGCTGTGCCAGTGGGGAGTCCTATTGGGGATCTGGAGAGCAAAGGAGCAACCAGCTCCAGACTGACTGTGATCTCTGTGTGCACTTAAGGGAAATTGTACTTTACTGCGTGTATTATTTATCCTTTCCTCTTCTAGGAGATGACCTCCCTGGTGTTAGTGGTGAGGATTGAGGCTCCTTGATTGCTGGGTCAGGGCACGGGCATCACATATTGGTGGCAGTGGCTGGGATATCCTATCACATATTGGTGGCATTGGTTGGGATATCCTATCACACATTGGTTTGCTGTTGTGGGATCCACATCACATATTGATTAGTTGGCAAACACTAATTGGCTTGTAGTGGTGTGGGTAGAGCAAATTCTGGTAGCTTATGTACAGTGATCTCTAAAAGTGTTTTGTACTCTAAAACGGCCACGCAGTGTATACTCAGAGTTCAGATCACAATTGTTTTATTTCTTTTGTTAGCTTAGTGTTAGGGTGAGCAGGCAGCATGTCAGCAGAGGAGTATGGAAAGTTGACAAGGAGCCAGCTGGCAGAGATGTGCCAGGCTAGGGGACTGGAGCATGGAAACCTGACTAAGGCAGACCTGATTGCAGCCTTGGTTACAGCTGAATCAGAAAACAGCAGCCTGGAGGACAATCAGACTGACAGTGGAGATACAATATCCTCAGAGAATGGACAGCTCAACCTTTCTGCAGAGGACTTAAAAATCCAGCTGGAGCTAAAGAGAACTGAGTTGGAGGCCAGGCGTATGGAACTAGAAGCAACTGAGAAAATGAGGAGTCTACAAGCTGAGGAAAATGAATGGCAGAGGAGCCATGAGAGGGAAATGCTGACTCTTTGCCAGAGTCATGGAGGTAATGGGGAAGGGAGTAACCGGACCCCAGAAGCACAAAAGGTCAGTAAATTTCTTCCACAGTTTAAGGAGGGGGATAATTTTGATAGCTTCATTCATATGTTTGAGCGGGTATATAAACAGTATGAAGTTGACCAAGGGCTTCAGGTATGGTTCCTGACCCTCTTTCTCCATGGTAAAGCTGTAACTTCTTTAGCAAAAATGCATGATACTGACTGTTTTGATTATACTGCCTTAAAAAGACACTTGTTGGAATGTTTTAAGCTAACACCTGAAATGTATTGGAAAAAGTTTCGTGAGCATAGATGCAAGACAGATGAAAATGTATGTGAAAGACAAACTGCCAACAGTGGGTTGTCTTGAGACAACCGGGGTATGGAACTACCATCCTGCAGATGTCCTGAGAGGGAAGGGTTTGGATGAGGCAATACTATGTACTCATGCAGTTACATGCAGTGAGGCTAGGAGACAAGCATGTAGGTCTGGTAGCCTGGGGGAGACACAGACAGACTGCATACTTGCAGCCAAGACTGCTGAGGTGGTTACTTCAGGGAGGGAGCTACTCTGTAGCAGTGAAACTGAACGTGGGCCACAGCTGCTTGTGGGTACTGATGTTCCATTGGACAGGGTAACTGCAAAGGTAGAGGTGAGTAGTAGTACCCAGGCTGACAGTGAGGCACCACTGTCAGAGGATACCAGACTTTCTGTGGAAGGGCAGCTGGGAAGGGTTACAAGGAGAGACTTGAGACAGGGTCAGCTCTCAGACCCTACATTGCAAGGCCTGAGGCAGGTAGCTACGGAGGCACCTGATTCTCAAAGGAAGGGGGAATTTGTATACTGGAACAAAGGGTTACTGTACAGAGAGTTTACCCCTAAGGGAGGGCTAGAAGGTGAGACAGTACAGCAGTTGATAGTGCCTAGAGCTTACCATCTGGTGCTTCTAGCCATAGCCCATGATATTCCCTTTGCAGGTCATATGGGCATAGCACATACAAAGAGGCATATTATGCAAAACTTTTATTGGCCTGGAATTTTCAGAGATGTAACAGGGTACTGCAAGACCTGTGAGCAGTGCCAAAAGGTAGGCAAGGCAGGAGACAAGGTGAGAGCTCCTTTGATGCCTTTGCTGTGATTGAGAAGCCATTTCAGAGGGTAGCTATGGATATTGTCGGTCCTCTGAGTAACCCAAGTTCCACAGGGAAAAAGTATATCCTAGTGATTGTAGATTATGCTACACGATACCCTGAGGCAGTGGCTTTGTCCTCCATTGAGGCCGAGAAGGTGGCAAATGCTTTGCTAGAGATTTTTACCATGGTAGGTTTCCCAAAGGAAATACTGCCTGACAAAGGTGCCAATTTTATGTCAGACCTGCTGGCTTGTCTGTGGAAGTCCTGTGGGGTGAAGCACATGAAGACCACCCCCTACCATCCCCAGACTAATGGTCTTGTTGAGAGGTTAAACTCTACAATCAAGTCCATGCTACGGGCATTTGCAGATCAGTTTAAGAGGGAGTGGGACAAATATTTTCCCCATCTGTTGTTTGCTTACAGAGAGGTTCCCCAGGAATCCACAGGTTTTTCAACCTTTGAGTTGCTGTATGGGCATAGGGTGAGAGAACCTCTAGATTTAATTCGAGATGAGTGGGAAGGTGAGTGTGAGTCTCACAAGGAGTCTGTTGTGGCATACATCCTAAACCTCAGGACAAGGCTCAGAGAACTCATGGGCTTGGCCCAGGAGTACCTGGCAGAAGCCCAACAACAGAAAAAGGTGTGGCATGACAGGAATGCTCAAGCTAGAGAGTATGCTGTAGGGCAGCAGGTGATGGTTCTTATTCCTGTCAGACACGACAAGTTGCAAGCAGCTTGGGAGGGACCCTACAAGGTGGTAAGAAAGATAAGTGATGTTAACTACATGGTGGAAGTACTAGGCAGATGGCAAGGACACAAATTGTACCATGTTAACATGATTAAACCTTACAATGATAGGGAGGCCCTTGTACTGATCATTTGCAGTGGATTGCAGGAGGAGTCTGAGGGAGATCTGGGGACTGATCTCCTCAGTGAGGCTCGGGCTGACACCTCGGTGGAAGGGGTAGCAATGTCCCAGCAGCTATCTCCTTCCCAGGTTCGAGAAATCCAAGCAGTGTTACAGGAATTTGGGGACATGTTCATTGGAAAACCAGGGTGCACCCACCTGGTGCAGCACCAGGTGGATACAGGACCCCAAAGGCCTATTAGGCAGGCCCCTTATAGGGTGCCTGAGAGAGTCAAACACACTCTGTGGGAAGAGGTACAGGAGATGTTGGAGCTAGGGGTGATTCAGGAGTCCAACAGTCCCTGGCCCTCCCCAGTGGTACTGGTGCCAAAGAAGGATGGCAGCACCAGGTTCTGTGTGGATTACAGGAAATTAAATAGTCACACAGAGGGAGATGCTTACCCCATGTCTAGGACAGATGAGGCCCTAGAGTAGCTGGGTAGGGCTAAGTATCTTACAACCATTGATCTTACCAAGGGTTACTGGCAGGTGCCTTTGACTCCCAGTGCTAGAGAGAAGTCAGCCTTTGTGACTCCTTTTGGCTTGTATGAGTTCACAAAGATGCCCTTTGGGATGAAGAATGCCCCAGCATCTTTCCAGAGGCTGGTAGACCATATCTTAGCAGGAGCAGGAGGGTTTGCCCTTGCTTACATTGATGATATTGCTGTCTACAGCCATTCCTGGCAAGATCATCTTTAGCATGTCAGCGAGGTGCTGGGCAGACTACAGAGGGCAGGGTTGACCATTAAGTTGAGCAAATATCAGGTGGGTATGGCAGAGATCTCCTACCTAGGACATAGAGTGAGGAGTGGTGAAGTAAGGCGAGAACCTGCCAAAGTGGAAGCTATTCAGGCATGGCCTGCACCTGTTACCAAAAAGCAGGAGAGGGCATTCTTAGGGACAGCAGGGTACTGCAGAAAGTTTGTTCCCAATTATAGTACCATAGCTGCTCCCCTCACAGACCTGACAAGGAAGAACAGGCCAGATAAGTTAGTGTGGACCCCAGCATGTGAGCAGGCATTTCAGAAGCTTAAGGAAGCTTTGGGAGGACCCCCTGTATTAGCCAGTCCAGACTATAGCAAAGAATTTGTTGTGCAGGTGGATGCTTCAAACTATGGGGCGGGGGCTGTACTTAGCCAGATTTCTTCAGAGGGAGAAGAGCACCAAGTGGTTTATCTCAGTCGTAGGCTCCAACTCAGGGAGGAATGCTATGCAGCGGTAGAAAAGGAATGTCTAGCCATAGTGTGGGCACTGCAGAAACTTCAACCTTATCTGTAATGGAAGAAAATTCACTGTGATGACAGATCACAACCCTCTAACATGGTTAAACAGAGCCAGTCAGCAAAATGCCAAGTTGCTAAGATGGAATCTGGGGTTGCAAGCATATATGTCAGTGTAGCACCGCAGTGGGAGTAGCAATGCCAATGCAGATGGGCTCTCAAGACAGGGAATGGAGTGAGGTACATCCAGATAGACCTGACAATCTCAAGCAATGTTTATCAAGGGGCACTTGAAAAACTTGTTTGAGTTCCCCGGGGGAAGAGATTTGAAGACTGGAGGAAGATGGGCGAAGGCTGCCAGCCTACTCAAATAGAATTTGATACATAATTCTATCAACTGCATAAATAAATGTAAAATACAGGCTTGTGTTTTTAAATAAAAGAAAACACTATAAAATGTGAACTTCAAGATTGTTGCAACACTGCCATCTGCTGTAAGGAAAACCAAGCCAAGCATTCCAAATGTGTCTTTTGAAGTTGACAAGATCTTATGAATCTCTTTGTGTTTTACAAGTCGGCTCCAGTGAGTCGGGATGAAGGTTTCATGCCCATTGTTTTAAAGTTAAAGTTAAGGGCCAGAATTTACATGTGGAAAGTGCTTTATTGCTTTGGTTTATGCTAGAGTGTATATGTGAAATGTCTTGTATTGTTGTAGTTTCCTGAGCAGGTGTTAGCTTGCTAAATAATGCAGTTTGTAGCCTGAGAAAACCTAAGTGTCAAAATGATGTAATTTGGGAGGGCCTCGGCAGAGCTGTTGGTTAGTGTTTAAAAACTATTGTTCAGTGAGAGACTGTAAGCATTTGTCTTGGACCATCAACCCCAGCACTGCTTGCTCTTTATGTATGTAAGTAGGATTATAGCACTGTGTTTTCTCTTAAGATTTGCTAAAGATTAGAAAGGTAGATTAAGTGTTTTTTTTTTACATCAGACCTGTCCTACTGTATTATTTTAAGTTTCTGTGTGATCTCTGAACTCTTAGATATCTCTGTGGTGTAGTAGTATTGTCTTGTGTTTTAATTATTTATTATTAAATATTTTAAAAACCCTTTACCTGTGGCTGCTTTGTGTAGAGAAGTAGGTTCTAGAGTACATTGCATATTTATAGAGGTTACTGTAATAGGCCACTCTAATAAGCCTTAGACTGAATAGTCACATTGCCAATTGGATAATAATATTGCACAGTAATAATTGGATACCCTTTCAAGGGACTTTGGGTAGCTGATAAATTATTAAGTTGGTGGTGGCAGTAATTTCTACCGTATAGTCTGGGTAAAGGGGCACAGCTGGAAAAACTGTGTCAGCCTTTTCCATGAGTGTCTGTGAAGTTGTATAAATGCTTATCTCAAAGTGTGGGTGTGTGTCAGCTACCTGGGCAGGGACACAAAGCACTGGTTAGACAGAGAGAGTACTGGAGGTTAGCTTGCCAGCTAGGCTGAGATCTGGACCCTATAGCTGTGCCAGTGGGAAGTCCTATTGGGGACCTGGAGAGCAAGGGAGCAACCAGCCCCAGATTGATTGTGATCTCTGTGTGCACTTAAGGGAAATTGTACTTCACTGTGTGTATTATTTATCCTTTCCTCTTCTAGGAGACAACCTCCCTGATGTTATTGGTGAGGATTGAGGCTCTTTGATTGCTGGGCAAGGGCATGGACATCACAAGAGGCACATAGTGTGAAAAGGTTGAGTTGCATAATTATTTTTGTTTTACTAAGGGATACAATAATAGATGATATAAATGATACATGCATATAAAATGATGACACAAGGGGCTTACTATTTAGAGAAATTAATCCAATCCGATCAAAAGCTGAGGATGTGTGTGCAGCACGTAAAATTACTAGTATATTAAAAACTTAACAGACACAACTTTTTTTTGTAAAATAAAAATGTAAGAGAAATAATAAGGCAAAAAGTGAGAACTAAAGGAAAGACATGTCATAAACCTAACCTATATGAAAAAGAGAGCTATATGAGGATCCAAGATGGAGGTAAAGACTTGCCTACATAATTGTACCTCATGCTCCATGCAGTATGTGTAGCTAAAAGCATGATGGTAAGCACTGTCCTGTATTTAGTCAATTATGTAGAATCTGTAATAATTATATTCAAACTGACTGAAGTAAAAATGAATGGCTTGTTTGTACTCTGGAAGTAAAAGATGATACTGTGAATTCTGAAAATGCACCTGAGAGAATGAAATAATAAAGCAACTTAGACTTTTGCCAAGAAATACTGAAAATTGATGGACGAAATGTGGAATTTAAGCATGACACAAGCATAGAGTATTATATATTGTCAAAATATAATTAACTAGATAGGGATAGATTGCTTTGAAAAGTGACTTGGGTATGTGCATTGCTAACCCATTCCAGCCACCTAGTTATAACATTAGGTAAAAAAATTCTCATGTGTAAGTACAAGAATAAAAATGCAGACACCTGTATTCAACTAATAGCATTTAAGTAAATCCTCCTAATATTTTAGTCATGTAGGTTGTGTGGAGCTAGAGATATTAATCATTTGCAAAGTAAAAGCAAAGACTACACATGTTCAAAATAAATTATAATGTTACAGAGACATCTGAGATACTGTATAGAACTATAGCAGTGATATTTTAAAACATTGCTGACTTGTTTGCAAGCATAGGAAGCTTGTCAGGACCATATCAGTATGAATAAAATTGATGCAGTGCCTGCCATAAATGCACCTAGAAAAGTACCCATGACTATTAGAAGTACAATTAAATGGGAACAAAAGGGGATGATTAGCTTAAATGTCATTAGGAAGCAGTTAAAACCAACAAAATGGGTGAAAGTATGACCACTATCATAAAAACAGATACAATTTACATTTGTATTGATCCAAAAGATCTGCATATAGTAATTAAAACAGAGGATTATCATTGCTTGCAGTTGAAGTTATGGTTTAAAGAATGCCAGCTGTAAAGTTTTCTGTACTAGATTAAGACCAGGGTTTGTTGGTAGTTGAAGTTAGAGTGAAAAGAAAGCTCCAAACTATATACATTTAACATGGATTACTTAGACCTCCATTTGGTATTTCATCAGTATCATTTTTTTGCTGTCTGCTAAATACCTATTAATGTGGGACAGGATAAAACAATTATAAAGAGAGTGTGGCACAACTGCCAAACAGATTAAAAGAGCATCATTTCAAGATAAATAAGATCAAATGTAAATCAGAATGACAAATCATATGATACATATTTTAATATCAGAGAATCTGAAACTTCATCCAGAAAAAAAATCTGCCAGAAGACAAGCAAGCATTACAGAAGTTTATAGAAATTATACATTTTGCACATTTTTGAAAATATATCTGAGGTAACTACACCTCTAATAAAATTGTTAGAGCAAGATGTAGCCTAGGAATGAAACAATGGATACGCAAAGAGTTTTGAGATGTTAGGAAACCAGTTGTAGATGTTCAAGGGTTAAAGTACTATTATGTGAATTAGTCAGTTGTGCTGCAAGTTGATATCAATTGGAAAATAACAGTAGTCAAGGATATCTACAAATGTGCAAAACAGATATACTCACACAGAAAAGGAACTGTTAGCAATAGTTTGAAGATGTGGTAAATTCCATAAATATGTCCTGGGTAAACACATTTAGATGGAAACAGACCACAAGCTATTGCAAAGCATATTCAAAAAGTCTTATTCTAGATGACTCTGAGAGAGCAGAGGATGTGACTTAATCTATAGGAGTATGATCTGAGAATCAAATGGTGACAAAGTAATATAGCATATTTGTTGAGTAGAGTATATTTTCCAGAGAAGAATATTGTTAGAAGAAGGTAGAGCAATTATTTGGTTAATAAAAAAGTCACCAGTCATGGAAAAAATTTAAATAATTAAAAAAATGCTTGAATACTGATGTAGAAATGTGAGTACTAAGTAATTCCACAGTGAAAAGATGGCTTAAGCAAATTGTTTAAGAGAGAAACAGACTGTTTTTTTAGCAAAGAGTAAAATAAATAATTGTGTCCAGAACTTAATGTTCAAAGCTGACAAACTAAAAGTTACCAATTAACTAAGAAAATAAATACTTGAGAAGATGCAAACGGATTTTGAGAGGAATCGCATCTGAGAATAGTAAAGTACAAAGAAAGAGAAAAATAAATAATAAATTGGCCCAGTATTGCAATTTAAAAGTAACAAGTAGTACAGAGCTGTACAATCGCAAATGCATACCATAACAATAATCACAATAAGGGATGTTATCCAAACCATTCATAGAGGAGACTGGGTTAATGATTTGCATAAGTAATGCGTCTTATAAATCTGAGTTATTACAACAGGTTCCAGGTTTGGTGAAATAAATACCAATATGATTAATGTACTAAAGTCTATATAACAGGAAACAACTTGTGTTTTTATATCTGACATCAGTCTGCAATATGTAAGTCAGAAATTAAGGTTTGCAATGAGTGGGAATGCAAACATATAATATCCAGTGCTTACTATCTTCCTTCCAATTAATGCAACTGTGAAAACATTTGATTCAATGATAGTATAGCCACAATGAGTAAGGCCTGATTATTGGCTTTTAACCACATCTCTGAGTCAAACATTGTCAGATGTAAATCACACTATTAATCTCCCTTATGGCCTATTCATTGCACTTGCAAAGGTACCATACACATAACCACATACACACACACATATCCACTCCAGCAACAAACAGGCCCCTCCATAGTTGATCAGAATCATTGAAATTGTCACCCACTCTCTCTCTCTCTCTCACACACACACACACACACACACACACACACACACACACACACACACACACACACACACACACACACACACACACACAAACACACACACACACACACACACACACACACACACACACACACACACACACACACACACACACACACACACACACACACACACACACACACACACACACACATATGCACACACAAACATTTTTCTGGCTTCATTCATGTTCCTACAGATACACAAATACCTGCAGAAACTAGCACACATGCGCCCATGTCTTCAATGAACTTAACTGCACAGCCACTACTTCCATAAGAGTGAATGGGTGATCACCATCTTTTGATGTTGTTAGTTTTTTCTCAAACTGTGGAAATTTAATACAGCTGAACAATTATCAGAATGTTTGGCAGCATAAATTGGGAGCAGATGGCATTTCATGGGGAGACCACATGGCTAATTAGCTGCTCCCCGGTTTGCCTTATTACAATGCAGCTCAGTCAGAATGACTACCCTTCATGCTCGTGGGAAGCCTCATCAATAGGGTGGTCTGTGAATTGGAAAGGCTTACCATGAGGAGGAAACCACTTGATAAAAACTCTCACTTGTGACAAGCCTTTCTTAATACCAGTCATACTTTTTGTTGTGATATTTTTACATATAGATTTTCTTGTGATTAGTAGGATATAAATAGTAGTCTCTCAATATGCAAGTCAACAGTAAGGTGTCTTACATCACTGATTATTTATCTAGGCAAGAAAGCCAAGAGATGTGGAAAGGTAATTGCGGATTATATAAACATGACCATTGCATATCCTGTTCCAAGCAACCTGATACTTCGAAAAACTGAAGACATGGAAAAACATAATATACAAAGTTAAGGAATTCTGGGCATGAAACACATGGTATATGAAGAATAACAAAGACGGTGATGCAGAAATGATAAAAATTTTAGAAATGTAATGAAGAAATAGCTGTTCCTGCTAATGGAATATACGTTTTTAACAGAGACTAAATTGTGCATACCTAAAGATCTACAAAAAAGTTCTGTAAAGATGTAACGGAAAGCACATTCAGGGTTTTGAAAGCCAAAATCAATGTCATAGAAAATATTTAATTTCCCCTCTAGAGATGAACTAATTGAAAACACTACTTGCAGAAGCACATCTAGGGCAGGGTGATGGGGCAGCCATCCTGGCTGTAATATGTAAGGGAGATATTATCAGCAGTTGCCCATGGAGCTTTATTGCGGTACCAGCATTCAGAAGTGTCAGGGGTCATTCTGCGCAAGTCTAGCTTTGATAATTTAACCAAAACCACCTTAATATTGGAGACTGTATATATATTCAGAAATACTCCCTTTTTGCTGTAGAAATTTAATGCATAAAATGCTTTTGACCGTGTTATTTGGCTTTTCTTATTTGCAGTGTTTACAATTATGGGTTTCCTACTATTTTCTTCAGTATAGCTGAGTTGCTGTATTCTGGGGAAGGTCCAAAATTGAAAAGGGTGGTTAACTTTCTTCATTTATACCTCTCTGCAGAGTGGCACGTCAGGGGGTGTCTTTTGCCCCCATGCTGTTTACATTATACCTAGAGCTATTGTCATCCAGGTTACACTCTGTAGACCCTGTTACTTTTTATAGCTAAGCTACAGAAAAAAAATTCCTTGTATGCATAAAACTTACTCTTACAAGACCAAATGAAGATTTATGACAAGTATTTAGACTATTATAGGAATTTACTGATTTTGTAGGGTACAATGGTAATGCCCATAAGACTAGGACTATGGATAAACTGTACCTTGGAAAAAGAGTTAAAGAGAACAATTACTGAGTAATAAAATAGCTATACCAAGTATGTGGGTCTTATTTTTATGCATGATATGGAAACAACAGTTCTTCGTTATTGCAACCATAGATTGCATAAATCTAAATACATTTTTTGGAAGATTGGGGTCATTTGTTTAGACATGCATCAAAGTATATGGGCCTTTAACTGAACTAGCATTCCACTAGTGTAATATATGGTGAGAGGAATTTCTTGCTTCACCCAGACAGATTATGGTTTCCCTGAAGTCTTTAGCTACTAAATTTATCTTGGCCTGAAATAAAGCCAGAATTTTCTAGAAGTCGTTGTCCTTCTCAAGTTGGAAGGGAGACTTGGTTTTCCAGATTTTTCATAGTATACAAAGGCTGCTATTTGAAATTTTCCGTTCTTACTTAATAAGATTTAAATCTCAGGCTGTAATATTTCAGTCTATTGACTGATGGGAGAAGGAGAATGTATCTACAGTTGAAGAAAGCCTTGTTAAAGGAAGGGCCAAGTTAGACTGGACACTTACTGTGCCTTACCGCCCATTCTCGGAATTTTGCTCATCAGCCAAGGTGCTGATGGTTCCACTGGTTAATATGAGGGCTCAAGTTTTGATACCTTTCAGTATCCAGCCCCTTACCTCTGGAACTCACTGTATCAACAGCTACACCTCCTTGTTTACTTTTAGACATGCTTTAAAGACCTAGCTTTTTGATTTGGCATATGTTGGAGTGGACTGATATAGCTTTTGTGTTTGTGGTTTATATTGTCTTAATGCACTTATAGTTGATGTTACATTATCTTGTTGAGTTTTGCTGTTGTTATTGCCTTTCCTTTTATTTGTAATGATGTTTTGCTAAAGAAAAACACATAACTAAGCTTGAAAAAAGAAAATGATTGCAAAATAGGCCTACCTGCATTGGAAAATTTGTTCTTAATATTTATCTATGGAGGATTATTTTGTTAGTGAGGACTGAAGAGATGGAAGAGGCTGGAGCATAAGATCCCTGGCTGGATTATTAGAAGGTATCTAAACAGCGGTTTGGGATGCATGCTGCTCTGGGGTTTGGGCTGGAGTTAGTGCCATGATGGGATTGCTTGGGGGAGGGTGCGGCCTTTTAATGTTTATATTTTATTTGGGAATTATTGTTTTTTTTGTAAGAAATTTTGCTGAAATGGAATGTGGATAATGGAAATTGTTACTGGACATGGCTGAATGTCACTCAACAGAATTGTGATGCATTGGTTGCAGCTATATGTGTGTGTGTGTGTGTGTGTGTGTGTGTGTGTGTGTGTGTGTGTGTGTGTGTGTGTATGTGTTTATATATATATATATATATATATATATATATATATATATATATATATATATACATAAATCAAACCTCACCTAAGAGAATGGTGATACATTGGTTGTATATCTCAAACCTCACATATATCCATGAAGCATTAGACAAGTATTTATTTTGTTTGAAATATTGTATAGGTACTCCCCATAAGGTACCATATGGAGAATGGACTTATATGTATATATATATATATATATATATATATATATATATATATATATATATATATATAATTGTGCCATATAGATTTGTTTTGTCACTCTTTCAATGGTTGCATTTGAAAATTCTATACATTTTTATATAGTTTATCTAAAAAGTTTGTTTAAAAAAAAAAACCTATGAAATGCTGTTTCTTTATACTTTAAAGACGTCTTTTGTTTTGACTTTTCAGTCATGCTCCAGTTACTTTGTGAGTCTGTATGGACAAGCAACCTGAAATAGTAAAATACAGGAAGTGGACCCACATTAAATGGGATTCTTCCTTAGATGAGAGGTTAATAAGAGCTACAATATCTGCTGTATTGACTAAGAAAATAACATCGGACACGGTTTATAATAAAGCATGATAGGAAGTGTTTAAAACTGCTATTAGAGGAGATCTCCTGGAGTTGGAGGGCCATAGGAAAAATATATATATATTTTTTTATCAGACAGAAGAAATTGAGAAATGTACAAGCCAAAAATTGTACTAGATGGACCTGAGGACAGGTGAGTAGGTCTAGAAGTGTCACTCTTAGTTGAACTCAACTTACTGGAAGTGTCATAGGTCAAAACTGAACTCCTTAGTAAAGGACACTTCTGGTGGTTAAAGAAAGAGAGGGACTGTAAGTGCATAGCAAGTTTTTTTTAAGTCTGTAGTCACACTGACTTCTATTCTACAAGTAGTCTCCAAGGGAAGGGATATATTAATGAGAGAAGATCTTAGAGCTACTTTCTGTACAATTTTATGTATATTTATACAAGCCCATAGATGACAGTGTGGAATGTCTTTGAGACTTTGTTGCTGCAAACGCTGGACAGCTGGACTTCTTAGGGGTGGTAGAACTAGATAAGCCTATCATTGTAGAGGGAGTAGAGAAAGTGATAAGACAGCTTAGACCACATAAGGCCTCAGGAGTAGATGGTTTTCCAGTGAAATTCTATAAATTTGGAGGAAGCATACTATGACAAGCTCTTCTGAAGGTATTTAAAAAGAGTGGACTATGCCCATAAACCTTGCCAGGACATGGACCAGGCAATACTAGCTGTGGGGCATTTTTGGTCAATTTCGTTTATTAATCTTTACCTTAGGATCCTGGCAAAAACCTAAGGAAATAGGGTCGATCAATTACTACCACATCTGACTGTGGCGGGACAGAATACTTTTGTAAAGGGATGAGATATAGTGGATAATTGGTAGGAACTGACTATTTTCCTTCATGATTTTGGTATATCTCAGGATAAAGTGGAAATAGCCCTATTTGACATTAGAAAAACTTTTGATTTGGTTAAGTGGAACTTTCTTTTAAAATTCTAGAATATAGGAAATGTGGAGCCCGATTCAGGGGATGGATAAAGTATCTATTTACCAATCCATCATTTAGAATTATGATGAATAATGGTCTCTCTGAACCAGGGATGACAGGCCAAGGAACTAGACATAGACACCCACTGTCATCTGGACTCTTATCTTAGTTATGGAAGGAATTAGCTTTCCAAGTTAGGGCTATACTAAAGCAATATGTTTCAAGATGGGATGGAATAGCTAATTTTTGCATCTGTGCAATGACTGTGTGTTTATATGTTCTGATTTTCCTAGCATTTTAGAAATAAATGCTGCAATATTTCCATTTTTGGTTGTAGTTTAAGTTTAGTCAGAAATCTCTATAAAGCAACAGTGATCAAATGTTGAGATACTTCATATAATAAGGACTGTAGAAGCATCCTATGTTTCCAAGTTTGTAACTATTTGGGGACTCACAGACAGATACTCAATGAGTAGCATGATTAATAATAACATCTCTGAGCTTATTGGAAAGGTTACACAGCTATCACCTGAGGTATTCATATTTAATAGTATTTCTAGCAGGATGAAAGTGATGCAGGTCATGATAATGTTGCCTGTGCTGTTTGTGATAAGAAATCTTCCAGTTTTCGCTACCCAGCCTGGTACAGAGCATCTCCAACTTCTTATTAATGATGCAGTCTGAGGGTGAGAATGCAAATGTATATCTGAGTCTCTGGCATATGTCCCCTGTAAATGTGAGGGATGGAGCCTTCCGCCTGTAGTGATTTATATAATAACATTATATATTTCAGTTTCTTAGGTGGATTTCAATGGAGCATAAGATAAGTTATTTAGATATCCAGGTTCTAGAAGGGGTAGATGCCATTAGTTTGTCAGGATGGCCTGAAATTTGGATTGGATCTGGGTGGTTGGCATAATGGTTAAGGTGTTTACCTTACAGACAGAAGGTGCAGGATTTGATTGTCACATGGGGTAATTGGCTAGGGTTAAAATGAGCCACAAAGGCAGTTAGCTAAGTACTAATCTATGAACCTATATGGAATGCTCAAGGGGGAAGAGATCCAGTGCAGCTTATCTGGCATCAGCTTTTAATGAGGTGCCCAGTATCTACACCCATACTAAAACAACTGGAAAAACAAGGAAATCAGATATTGGTCACATGTGTTAGTAAATCAGTCAGGGCTCAGTGTAAAAATGTTCTCCTAAAACTATGCAGTGGGAATATCAGACATTGAATGGCTTACTGTACACAAATAGGGCCCGTGCAGATAAAACAAATCTTGCAGGCTGAAAACAATTAGTGAAAGTTGCACTGGTAGAAGTGGGACAGAATCCAAACAGGTCATGTGAACGGTTTACCTCTACAAAGGCGAAACACACTCATGCGATTGCTCATATGAGCGAATCGTAACTTCGAAAAGCAAAACCGCAACAGTTTTCAATGTTCAAAAATCAGCAAATTGAAATGCAGATTCACTGATTTTCGAACATAAATGTTGAAAAAGAAATGTAATGAAGTGTAAACCAGGGGGAGGCAAGCCTGCCTGCACCCCCCCATGTGGGGGACTGCACCCCCACACCCCCTACTTTAATATTCTAACTCAGAGATCGCACTACAGTGGGGAAAGGGACCATTTTCCGATTCCCACTATAGTGCAATCCACCCCAAAATGCTGAATCTGCAATGAGCGAATGTCACTGTGCATTTGCTCATTACACATTCGAACCTTTTTGTGTTCGATGTTTGCAAACTTTGCAAACGTCCTTTCGAACATTTGCTGTTCACCCATGTGCAAAATGCACACATGAAGGTAAACCCATGCGAACCTCATATATGAAGATCTATGGGAGCTTAGGTTTTCAGAGTCAAAGCACCTGCTGGTATATATGTGGAGGAAGCAAGAACATATTGAATTCTTTACTTTTGAATGGGAACAAATGTGGCAGGAAATGTATAAACTTAGGAAGTGGCCAAAATACCAGGATCAACAAAGACGAATAGCATACAGATGTTATCTCATCCCTTCTAAAATTTGGATTTCAAATAGGAAGCACCACATTAAGTGCTAGAGATGTGGGACACACAAAGTGGATAATATGTACATGTTTTGGGGAGTGTGAAAGGATTGGGGACTTTTGGGAATATCCAATCTATAAACCCGCTAGGATTTTTATGGTAGATGCTCATCTAGATTGGAGATTTTGGATGTCTGGGATCTTCCCCAAGAGTTAGTCTCATATCTCTTCTACCTTGGTGTATTGAGGACTACCTAGCGCTATAGGTTATTTTGTGCAACATATTGGAAGTCTGTGAGTTACCCTTCTAAGGAACTGTTAAAGCTTTTATGAAAAAAAAAATTATGGAACATATATCTTTTTTAAGGCTTTCATTATATAAATAATGTCCCTAGGCAATGACTAAAACTGCTAACTTACAATAGGAAAGCACTATGTACATGAAATGTTATACAAATTATTTTAATGAAGTTTGTGTCACTTTTTTTCTTACATGGAATAATATATATGCAGCATACAGTGCTGAGTCTATAAATAGTGTACATAGCTGTGCTTTGCTGTTATCTTTTGTTATTCCCTTTGTCCTTTATTTTTCTCTCTCTGTTCTGCTTATTGTTCAGACTGAAATACTGCTATTGATTGTTGTTTTAGTTTTGCCTTGATTACAGACATTGGATGAAATTCAATAAAATTCAATAAAAAATAATGCTTGGGTTCCTATAGCAAGATTAAAACAAAATGTTAAGCAGTCTCATTTTTGTGATCCCAAGAAGGTCATACTAATTGTGGATTTTTTAAATATGGATGGAATTTAGTAATAGAAGGGAAGGCAGAGATTTTTGTTAAGAGAATACATGTAATTTTAAATATATACACACACACACACACAGACACACACACACACACACACACACACACACACACACACACACACACACACACATATACTAAGGAATTTAAAATAGCTTCACACTATATGAAAGTGTTATACTGGCCTGGAAGTGATTTACTGCTGTAAAATAATCAAAATGCATTCTAACTTACTACTATAATATGGAGGATGCAAAAATGAGACTGGCTATCTCTTACTGGTGTAATTCGACTGAATAAAAATGGGGCTGGTTATTCCAGCCTTCAGTAGTACTTCTGGCATCACTCAAACAAAGCACCAAGAAAGAAGACCTATAGCAATTAAGCTAGAATGGGAAATACATAAACTAAAGCTTTGTTATAGACTCAGTTTTCAGCATATGGAAATATTTTATCAGAACTTAATAAAGAACTAAACACACCTACCAAATGGGTACTGATTCGAACAGAAGACTTCATTATATCACTCCACCTAAAACTAAATAATCCAGCATTAAGGATGCACAGAACTTAAACACTTTGTGCCTTCGTATAACCTAATTAATTGCTGAAGATTATGTTTTAAAGAACAAAATTATTGACCCTAAAAATAAGTTCTTTCAAGAATAAATTTTATTTTGACTTCTAACAATTTATATGTAAAGACCAAAGTATATGAAATAACTTTTGAGAATACAGTTGCATTATTTAGCAGCATTTAGTGATTAAAATAATAATAATAAAAAAACTGTAGAAAATAATAAAATAAAAGATAATGTTCCTTTTAAAGTAAAGAAAAGAAAACTAGCACAATTCTACTTTTATAAAAAAAAATCAAGCAAATACTAACTTTTTTGGATGAATAATAAAAGATAAAACACTGTTTCAGTCTAAGTGAAAAGCATGTAAAGTATGTATTATAAATGAAATTAATAATGCCATTCCAAAGATTAAAATCAAGAAAAAAATGGGAGGGGGGCTTGGATATCCCTAAAACATTAAAGGCTATCTAAGTGATTACCTCCATCAATATAAGTGTGTTTTAGCATCACGTTAACCCAAACTTGCAGCTGAAGTTTCTTGAGACATTCTTGAATTCTTCAGGGCAGCAAGAGTTGGGACTTGTTCACATGTTTTAAATTAGCCACTCCAACAAACAGATGTTGATTTTATTTGAGAAGATATCCATAGTCATGGCTGAAGTCAAGGCATATAATGGTGCCACTCACATTCAACAGGAGAAACTGTGGAAAATTGAGTGAAAAATCAAAAACAGCTTGGCTAAAACTAAATCCCTGCATGAAAAACAGCAAGGGATGCAAAAAGTAATTACAGGACACAATTAGAAAGTCATTCAAGGAGAAATGTTCAGATTAAAACGCTACTAGAGAGTGCTTCTAATGCTAACTTGTGCCCATTTGTCAAATATATCGTATATTCCACATTATTTTGATGTTTCTATTCAAAGGATTCATAGAGTGGGAAAAAAGAAAATTGGAGAAAATATGTTGCCAAGACATCTATAAGCATCAATGCATGCTGAAGGAACAAGGGACTAGATGCATGCTGAATGAACAAGGGTCTAGATCAATCACAAATAGGTGAAAGCATGGAGATATGCCACTGCGGAAGTATAATTTGATTTTTTTTTTCCCAGTGGCTTCAGTATGTTGGATGCCATGCGGCTATAATGTATCCCACTATAGTGTTGGTTGAGAAAGAAGGGAAAAAGGTATTCTGTCATACAGATGAGGAAGCTGCAGAGTTTCTGTGAAGAGTTAAGGAGCAGCAGTAATTAAGTCAGGACTGAGGACTGGAGGATGTGATGTCAGACATAGAGATGGAATGGGAGCTGGTAATAAAGAAAAGACCATGCATAACGAAAAATTATCACCACAAAAAAAGAGAATTACATAAAGAGACCAATGTGTGAGAGGGGGATCCTGGTAAACAATGTGAATAAGTAGGGTGGAAGTATAGGTAGACCAAGGCGATGGAGGTCCCAGTAAAGATGGTGATAAGTTGTGACATTCTTACCTCTCTGGAAATGGCTGGAAAGAAGTGGGACAGCAAAATGGTCACCGTAGCTACATTTAGACTCTAAAAAAAAGTAAATTTATGAGATGGAGTAAAAAGGGTTATCATAAAGTTCAAAGGCAAATTCAGATGTACATCACCAGAGAAGTTAAGTGGAGCAGTAACAAAGCTTGTTTAGAGATTTTGTCAGGCTGCTTTGATGCAGAAGATGATCATTATTAGTCCTCTGAGGGGCTGAGTAAGCTGGACAAAAGTATAACTGATGATTGATCCCTTGGACTGTTATTATTCTCTTTTGTTTCTTGGCTACATAGCTGTTTTCCTTCTCAAGGTAAGGATATTTAATTGGGATTGCAATATAATTCTTGGAGAAATTTTAATCTGAACGATCTTTTTATGTGGTTAGATTTGTATTTTAAGACATTCAGATATCTTGTGTTTATTAATTTGTCTAATTGGGATGGTTGTTCAATTGTTACAATAAGAGGACTATTACTTCTGCAGGGGAGGATTGGTGGGGAGTCTTAGACACTGTGCTTTTCTCTATTAGTCGCAAGTGCCCAGGTCTATGCATTTTTCTGTCTTTGTACTTTTGACTAGTGGAGAACCCAGCCTTGAGGACACCACTGGGAAGAACTACTTTTTTTTTTTGAGGTTGGGGTTTATAAGTGCTTGCAGATGGGAAATATTTTAATGGAGTTATGGATCTCAGTTGAAGAGGGGTCTGTGAATAAATATGTGGAATGTAGGGGGCAGTTCTAAATCAATAAGGAGGAAATGTATTTTGCAGAAACTGGGGAGAGAGGGCTGGTGATGGAATTACAAGAAACTAGATTAAATGTAAGACAGGCAACAACATTTAACAGTAAAAAAATAAATGTCCAGTCTGCTGGCAGAGGGTGGAAGCAAGGGGGAAATATTGTTGCTTCACATTTAGTTAAAGGTAGTAATTCATACTCTAAAATATGTGGGCATGGGAGATGTATATTGTGAAGAGGTAGACTGAGAGGGAAGAATGGTTAGAGGTAAATCGGTATGCGCCAAATGCTGGTGATGAGGGTTTTTTTTAAGATATATTTTGCGAGAATTTGAAGCCATGGTGGAAGAAGGGATTGGGGAAGTTTTATTAGGGAATTTTAATTTGGTCCTGGATACTTCATTAGGCAGAGTATGTGGGAAGTCAAAACATAATGTTTGGCCTAAGGAAAAGCTTTTAGAATGGATGAAAAAATTTGGATGGGGTAGATAGAGGAATATTTATGGATAACAACTGGTGATATATTTTTCTAGGGATTTGATGAAACAGAGTAATAGGTCTGGCTGTGATTGGATTGGATTAATCTTAATTTTAGATAGATTATGTAAATGTGTTCAGGGAGAAGAGATTAAAGAGATAAACATATCAGGTCCTGCTATGGTCTCATTGTTGATGCAAGTCAGTCAAAGCAGAAGCCAGGAGGAGCAGTGGGTATACATTAAATGGAATTTAGAGGTCAGGAAAATGGTGTTTAGGTAAATATTGAAGGATGTGATTAAGAAAACTGAGATATACAGAGAAAAGTTAGGTGTACATTTGTGTGAAGGATATAAAGCACCACTGACAGTGGATTTATTGGAAACTGAGGGGACTTGTAGAAGGAAAAATATTAAATTTGATTTTTAAGAGAGTTTCAGCTCTCTGAGATTCAGTGGAGGATTAATCTAGGAATGGTGGAGAGGAGGCATTCTGATAGGGATGAGGAGATGCTACAAGCAAGGATTATTTTTTGGATAATTCAAAAGTAGAAGTTGAGTGGTATAAGAAAGGACATTTTTGATTGTTGAGAGGAGAATGTAATCCTAAAAGGATTTCTTCAATATTTAAATAGAGAAGTGAGTGATATGAAATTCTGAGAGTGGTGTATACACCGGGTCAAGCAAGGAGTCTGTGGAATAGATTAGGGAAGCATTTCTGAAACTGTACTCATCTTTATATGCTGAATAGAAGGGGAATCTAATTAGCCAATGGGATTTTAAGGCAGCAGGAGAGATAGTAATACCGGAAGAACTAAAAGGTTGGTTTAACAAGATGACAAGGGCAGAAGGTGAGCAGGTGAGGACAATGGTTAGGGGAACAAAATTAAGTAAAGCTGCAGGGATTGATAGCTCAAGAAAAGTTAGCATCTCTGTTTAAAGTTTTGAAGGGATAAGGGTGTTATTAAATGAAGCAATAATATTGCCAAAATCTCAGAATTGCATGTTACGGTTAGTTAGCTTCAGCCAATTTTGTGCATTAATGTGAATATTAACATTTTAGCAAAAAATTGCTAAAATAATATATAGAGTGCTTCCAGGTATAATAGAAAGGATCTGAATAGTTTTATGATGGGAACAAATATTTCTGAGAATTGGTGGAGTTTAGCTGCCTTTATTGATAGATATGGAAGGAAAGAGTGAGGATGCAGCTTTCATTTTATATGATATTATGAAAGTTTTTGATTCAGTTTCTTGGAAGTTTATGTATGTGTGTTTAAAAAGATGAAGGTTAAGAGGAGAGTTTGTGAAGTGAGCTTGAGTGTTGTCTAATAACCCTTCCTTCCTTCCTTCCTTTAGGGTTATAATGAATGGAGGTCTTTCTGACCAGGGTGAGATCAGACACCAGTTGGCACAATGGTCAAGGTCTTCACCTGACCTCTAGCCAATGCCTTTTTGGTGTTTGCATGTTTTCCTTGTGTCTCTATGGGGTTCCTACCACCCCCCAAAAACAACTGAGTGTTTCCATGTGAAACTCACCAATGAATGGAGCTGTAGGCAGCAACACCGACTCTACATGGTCCTCTACAGGGGGAAAAGTTGTATAGACCAACCACTTTGGGCATCTACTGATGTGCTCAGTATCCTCAAGATAGGAGAGCACAGATAACAGACTGCATACTGTGGCAGGGCTAGCCACTAGATGAAGTAAAATATGGTCCTAGGTGATTCAGTCATATTGACTTATGTCACCAAATGGGCATGGGTATTTGCCAGTGATAAGTGGTTTGAGGACCTGGCCTACTCCAACCTATGCCAGGGACCCCTGCTAACATTGGGAGGAGTGTATGTTCCCTTATTGGTCAGCGTGTGCCAGCTATAAAGCCCAGCAACTCTGGGTCAATAACCTGTTGGTCAGTCAGTGTCCAGTTGCCCAGCCTGGGCTGCCTGGGATATCTCTGTTGAGCAAAAACTAGATGTAAAACCAATCAACCTGCCAAAAATGAATAAAGAATTGCTAAATTTAATATAGATTCACTGACAGCATGGAGCTTGAAAGTGGATGACATGGTGGTATGGAGGAGGCTGGACATCCTGTGTATTCAAGCCACTTGGCTTGGGATCAAGACAGACTCTACTACTCAGGAGGAGGACAGACTAGAAATAGTGTGGGAATTGTGGTGAGAGACAGGTTTCAGAAGGCAGTGAGGTATGTCATCAGAAGTAGCAAGAGACCCATGGCAATCAGACTCCAGCCTAATGACAGGGCAGTGTTCATAATCACAACCTATGCCTCACAGCAGGGTTGTGATAGTGAAGAGAAGTGTACATTCAGAGAGCAGGTGCAGGACCAGCTAGATAAGGCAGGACAGCATGAACTGGTGTTGATAATGGGTGACTTGAATATACATATTGGGACAGACAAGACAGGATATGAGGACTGCCTAGGTCCACATGGATGGGGCAACAGGAAGAAAGGAGAGGTCATTCTAGAATTCTGTCTAGCAGATGGCTTGATAGTAACCAACACATGGTTCAGAAAGAGAGACAATGACAAGATCACGTACAAGAGTGGCCAACATGCAACTTAGTTAGACTTCCTCCTGGTAAGGAAAGGACACTGGGGTAGAACCAGTGATTACAAAGTCATCCCCAGTGAAATTGTCAGACCACAGCAGTGGTCAGAGAAAGCTCTAAGTTCAACAAAGACCAATCTGAAGAAGCTGACTAGAAAGAAAGGACAGCGGTTCAAGAAATTACTCAAGACTCTAGCAACCCAAGAAGAGGTTAAAAAATCTCAATACAGCATGTGCGAGGACTACAGAACAGATATGTTGCTGAGCCAAGGATGGAAATAAGGTACATAAGGAAAGATTGTGGTGGGATGCAGAAGTCCAGGAAGTCATCAAAAGAAAGAAAAAGTGGGATATAGAAAAATAGACCAGGCTAGAAAGGAATATTGTTTGGCTAACACATAGGCTAAGAAAGGGCACCAGAGGCACTCTACCAGCTTCTGGAAAGTGACCTAGTAGGTGGCACAAAGAAACTATATCTGGTTGCAAGGCAAAGACAGAAAAGTAGAGAAGATAGTCACTCACCCTTCATAAGGGTTTCCAACAACAACTTGCTCACCAGTCCACAGGACATCAAAGGTAGAGGGAAGGAGTACTTCCACCAGCTTCTGATGAAGAAACCACCACAGACACTGTACTGCCCCGGATACAGCTTATGATGAGAGAAAAGGAGGAGCCCACCCTAGAGGAAGTATGAACAGCACTAAGGAAAATGAAGTCAGGGAAAGCAGCAGGTCACAGCAGATGATAAAGATGCTGGGTGAGACAGGGTAAAAATAGCTCCTGAGGTTACTCATAGCAGTATGTAGAGAAAAACTTATTCCAGATGACCAGAGAATATGCATATGCATGCTAGAGTACAAGAAAAAGGGGACATCCACAACTGTGGGCAGTACAGAGGTATCAGGCTCCTGTCACACTGCAGGAAAGTTCAGGAGAGGGACAAACAAATTTGCAGAACAGTACAAAGTAAGATGGAATATGAGCAGTTTGGATTCAGATCAGGCTGCAGCACATCTATCCCAGTGTTTGCAGTGACATAGTTAGTTGAGAAAAAGCTAGAGATGAGGAAAGAGTCCAATTGGGCATTTCTAGATTTGGAGAAAGCATATGACAAGGTGCCAATAAATCTGATTTGGGCAGTCCTGTGGTGGTTCAAAGTCCCAGAAACATTGTTAGAATTAGTGCAGGCTGTTTACAAAGATTACATAAGAAGAATGTTTGGTCTCACAGAGGGATTCCCAGTGGGAGTGGGTGTGTATCAGGGTTCATCTCTGAGTTCACTGCTGTTCATAATGGTGATGGATTATATTAGCAAATAGGTCACTGGAGACAGATCAACAAAGTTATCCTATGGAGGAGATGTGGCATTACAGATAGAGTCTGAACAAAAACTTCAGTAAAGGATTGGGGAATGAAATGCAAAACTGAAGGCACATGGAATGAAAGTAAGTACAGATAACACAGTGGTAATGGGAGTAAATTGGGGAAATCAGAAGAAGCTGAGAACTGAAATAGAAGGGAAGATAGTGGAACAGTCTCACAGCTTCAAGTATATGGGAGGGGTGGTTGAGGAGAGAGGAAGTCTGAATGAAGATGTCAAAGCTAGAATCAGAGGGGTTGCAGCCAAATGGCTTAGTGTCAGGTGTAGTGGATGACAGAAGAATGCCAAAGAAGCTGAAAAGTAAGGTGTAGAAAACAATCATGCGACAGTACTACTGTATGGTACTGAAACCTGGGCAGTGAAGGTAGAGCAGATGAGGAGGCTAGAGGTGATGGAAATTGTCATTGATGGGTGGTAGGATGCACACTGTGGAACAGATGAAGAAATGAGGGCATAAGAGTAGAAGCCAAACTAACTCCAATTGCAGAAAAGATCAATGAGAACAGATTACGGCGGTTAGGGCACATGGGCAGAAAAGCAGAAGAAATTCTGATGAAGAAGATTTGTGACAGACAGGAATAAGGTAAGAGGAAAAAAAGCATCTGGCAAAGATGTGGCTGGATCGTGTGAAAGAAGATCTGCGACTGTCAAGCATGAATGTTGAAGAAGGAAGGAATGTGGCATTGAACTGAGAGAGATACCGACAGTTAACCTGACACCGTGACTCCATGTAGAAAATGGGAAAAGTGTGCGTTGATGATGATGATGACAATGAGGATATCAGTTAAGGAAATCTGTTGTCTCCAGGATTGTTTATTATGGCAATAGAAGAGTTGGAATATAAGGTTAGGAGGTTTCTCAGGAGTACATTAGAGTCCAAAAAGGATAATTGTACCTTTCTGATGCTTGCTGATGACTGTTTGTTAATGTGTAATAGATTATCAATAGTTAGACAAAGTGCTTTAAAATCTTTGTGTCATTTTGTTCTGTGTCTGCCTCTTTTATTGTACTGTACTTGTATATGGAATTAGCCTGTATGCCTCCTTTTTTTTCTACTTTAAGTAATGTACCTACTTGTTATTTTGAATTTTACATTGTATTGACTTCTGTCCTCTGTATTGTTTTCTGTATTATCCAGATTTGTCCTTGTATACACAACTGAAGTTATTTTATATTGTTTTGCGATTATATTATCTGTGTGTCATGGAGCTTATCTCCTCAGGCCTCTACTGAAAATGGACATATATCCAGTTAGACTAGCCCGGTCAACAAATGTAAAATAAAAATAATAATAATAATAAATAATATAATGAACAAAAATGAGAGTTGTTTGGGTTGCCCAGGAAGAGGAGGGCTTGATAGGGAAGAGGAAGAGTATTAGTAAGAGGACATTATTATAAAGTTAGAATGTCTGGGCTTCTAGATGGAAAGATCATGTGAAGGGCTTTGTCAAAAGAATTTGAGGTATATGGAAAAGCAACTTAGGGAAGAGTAGGTAAGGAAGATTAATTTCCTAAATACTGCAATGGGTAGGATAAAGGTTGTTAACAAGATGGTTTTGTCCATTATTTTTCAGGAATATCCCAATGATAGGATGTCACAATTAGGTGTCTGTTATTCAGGGTTTGTAAAGTGAAACAGTATTATGGGATGCTGGTAGGGATTTTCATATTGAAAGCAAATGCCCCAACTAATTTGGGGGGGGGGGGGTTGGGTTGCCTAATATTGTTAGACATTCACTAGCATGTTTTATGTCACAGTTACTGTATTCTAAGGAAGGTCATGGGATGAGGTAAAGACATGGAAAAGGTGAGGATGTTAGCTGGCATTCACATAAATTGCTGAACATATGGAGTGAAGAGATAGTTAGGCTATGTGGTAAGAAATGAGGTAAAGGCCCAGAGGATGAATTTGGATACATCCAAATGTTTTAAACATTATTGGTAAGGGTAAACATAAAAGAGTGGGAAGGTTTGGGACTTGGTGGGAGCAGATGAAGTCTAGGTAAGTAGATGGAAAAAGTTAGAAGATTTAAATAAAGAATTTGAAATCCAGGCACATAAGTGTTTAATTACGAAACTGTTGAAAGGAAATTTGGAGGAGGAGGAACTTAAGAGATGGTAAGGGATTGTAGTTGTGCCTTGGAAAAAGTGACAGGAGTAAGGCAAAGTAAAAGAGGTGGGTAATCGCAGAAACATGGGGACAACATGCCAAATGTCAAACTTCAAGTAATATCTTACAAAGTAAGGTATTCATATCTCCTCCAAAGGTATGACTGAAAATTTTGCTACATTATGAAAATAATGCTTATTGCAGATATCTGTCCAAATAGTATGCCATTCTATGTTATGTAAATAATTTTGTTAATTATGTAATACACTCTTTTTTCATGAACATTTTGATTACCTCAGTAGAGCTATATTAAATGTATTTTGTTAAACACTATTGAAGCATTCAAACTGTTATGTATGTATTAAATGTATTTCTCTTGCTATACTAATATGAGTCCAGGCCATGACTGAAAATGGTCAGTTGACCAGTACACCCACACAGTCATCAAATAGTACATGAATGAATGAATAAATAAAGAAATAAAGAAATAAAAAATAAAGAAAGGTGATGGTAAATGTGTGGTGCACTGTGTGACAAAATATGTAGAAACAAAGTACATGCCCCAGATTGATGGATAAACAGACATTCATAGCATTAGAATAAAGCCCCCTAGGATGTTATTTCATGAAGAAAGAGCTACCTCAAGTAGGTGTTGGGGGGGGGTGCAAAGACAAAGTGGAGGGTTGTGTCTGCTTTGGTTTTTATCTATGGGCAAACAAGTATTGCTGAAACTTGAGCGAGTAGTTGACACAGATATATTTATATATTTATTTATTTATGAGCCTTTTATTTACCAGGAAAGTCTGACTAGGCAAAGCTCATTTTCAGTGATGGCTTAGGGAGAAATTCTCCAGCTGATACATGTAAGATTCTGATGACAAAACAATTTTTTACAAAGCTATATTACATAGATAGCTATTAAGATAGCTAGGTACAGACATAATTGTTTTGTAGTGACACAATTGAAAGATAAAGCAGGTATTTCTTCTCTGATGACATTATACATGATACTGAATTCCAAGCATAAAACATTTAGTATGAAAACAGTTCATGTGCAATATATGTGACAAGCAAACATCTGATATGACTTATAAGATATTTGCAAGGAGGGTTACAGTATAAATGTAACAAATAAATAAACTTCAGGTAAGGAGTGTGAAACATTAGTTGGTAGGTAGACAGTAGTTAAAGCTAGAAGAGGGACAGAGGCATTGTATAGTTCATGAGTCGGGGATAGTGAGGGTAAGAATATGAGGTTACTTATTGACATAGATGGTTATAACAGAGTGGTGGAGAGTATTTAAAGGAAATGGATAAAGTAGAAAAGTTGTAATTAATCTAGGAGGGAAACTGAGGAGGACTGGTAGAAAGGTTTGTTGTGCAGAAGGAGATTCAGGTTATAAAGGGATACAGGGTATGAGCTGATAAAGGAAAACTGGTTACCCAGGTGAGGCACATGTGCATGTCCATGTGTGATTTAGGTGTTGTTTTTGTAAGGACTTGAAGGAAGAAAGTTTCATAGTCTGTAATCCATATGCTAGGATGGTGTTCCAGAGTTCAGACACATAATGGGAGTATAGTGAGTGACCCACGGAGTTATTAGACTTCGTTGTCATTGCTAAAAGGTCTCTACTGGGAGAGTAGTGTTACTGGATATCTTTTAATGCTGGACATTTTTCTGGTGCATGTATAAGATTTTGTGCAGCAATTAGCTGTGAGTGCATTAGATAGTTGGCATCTCAACACATCATGGTTGTTTCAGGGCTCTGAAATGATATGTTCCATACATACGTTTAGCAGCAAATGTGGCTATTTTATTGTAACAGGTAGAAAGTTTACCTGTAAGTACTGCATTTAGGTTATGAAGTGTCATATAGTAAGGATGGAAGAAGGTAGGCAGATGATAATGTTTTTCTGGCATTATCTGTCAGGAAGTGTTTGGTTCTATAGAGGGAGCCAAGTTTTGGGGGTGTTTTTTAAAGGCTTGCAATATGTGTTGGTCAAATTTGGGGTTATCATCAATTAGGACACACAGAAGATTTGTTTGGGTTATAGTTTCAGTTTTTGTGTTGTTGGGTGAGGTTATTTCAAAAGACTGTATTTCATTTTGCATTGTTTTAGAGTGAAAAACATATTTTTTTGGATTTAAAAGTAGATTTGCATCTTTTAGCTATGTTTCAATAGTAGTAAAATAATTTGGGTGATGTCCTGAAGTGTTGTTAGGGGTGGGGCTGCACATATAAGGATTGAGACGTCATTACACTGCCCTACGCTAGTGCAGTGAGTGACAGTATGTAGTTTATTCATAAAAATGTTGAATAAGAGGGAGGCCTAATATTGATCCTTGTGAGATACTAACAGTGATTGGTAGGAAGAAGGAGAGATTTTGTTTTCATTTGACTACTTGCTGCCTGTCAGTCAGATAGTTATGGAGCCATGACAGAGAAAGAGTTGGGTGAGGCTGAGGGAAGAAAGATTAGTACGAAGATGCTGATGGCATATGGTGTCAAATGAGTTTGATAAATCTATGAATGGTGAAAATGCCAGGTTGCTTTTTTCTGTTTTAGACTGTGATATTGGAAAAGTTGAGTACAGTGGTAGTACTAGGGTGAGGTCTAAAACCATGCTGGGTTTTGGAGAGAAGGTTTTTAGAGTTAATGTACTGCATAAGCTGCAAGTGGATGCATTTTCAGCTATGTAAGACAGAAGGGATAGGATAGCAACAGGTCTATAATTGGAAAAGTCTGCTTATGTGCTACCTCTGTGGAGTGATTTTATATAAATTATTTTTTTTACAGATGGATGAGACATGTCTCTCAGATAGGTTTTTCAGTATGAGTGCAGGGGAAAGCACTGCATCAGCTGTCATTTGTAGGACATCTGTTAGATGTTGGTTAACAGCTTAAGATTTGATTATAGTTTCAATAGAACTTTTCTTACAGTATAGGTGGAAACCAAGAGGAAGGAAAATGAATGTGACAGATTAGTAGAGGATGGAGGACAAGAGACAGCGAGCGGGAGATGTGAACAGGTATTATCGTTCAGGTATTATCGAACAGGTATTATCGTTATTATTACTAATAAGGGAGAGTGCTGTCTGCATAAAGTAGGACTTGAACTGACATGGTATCGAGTCAGTGATCTTATCAGTGGAAGGAGAGGGTGTGCTGGTTTGGCCAGGATGTATTAGTTTGTTTAGTGATGATAAAGAAGTCTTGGATGTTTTTGGTGTCTGTATTAGAGGTTGCGGTAGCATTGTCACCTCACAGTAAGACGTTGTCCTGCTCGATTCTCAATTAGAGTGTCTTCTGTGTGGAGACATGCGTGAATGGGCATACCTTCGTTGAAGGTTGTGCATCAGGGCCGGCAACTCGGCATGTAAAAATCTACTGCCAATCATTAGCGGACCGGAGTTCCGCTGTGGCGACCCCTACCCGGGAAAAGCCGAAAGACACAACAACAACAACATTAGTGGTTGATATAATACATTTGTTCATCAGCTTTAATGTAGTCCTCCATGAGATTTCTAAAAACCCTAAATGTATGAAATGTATTTTGTGTTCTACTTTTATGCCAGTCTTTCCAGGCTTTGTCTCTTTTAAGCATGATGTTTTCAGTTTATTTAGCTAGCTGAGGTGTAGGGTTTGACTAGACTTTTTTTATTTGCACAGGGACTGGGTTGTGAAAACTTTTGTAAAAGTTTCATTAAAGTGTGAGATAGTGACATGAAGTGTCATGGATTTTAGTATGCTCTGGTTGTACTGGGTTATGATATTGATAAAGGTATCTTTGTTAAATTTTGTTGTATTAAGTATTTGGTTATAAATTATGTTTTTCAATCGGGTACTATAGTTTCTGATTGCATAGGTGGGAAGCTGGTCACTTATTGTGTCTGGCAGATATCCAAATGTTTGAACTGTGTTTAGTTTGCTGTTAAGAATCCAGTCTAAAGTTCAGTATATGTCAGGCATTTTATTGATTCCAATGATGCAGGCGATTAGCTATGTAAAGCCATATAAGATAATTGATTCTAAGGGAGTGTCATTGCTGATCACCTGCCAGTCTATGTTGAGGTCACCTAGTACAGTATTTTCTTGTTAAATATGGTAATTCATCCATTAGGGGATATCTTCTGATGATCAAATGTTACTAGATAGAATATAAATAGCTGAAATGCACAGATACTTTATTATAGATTTTGGGGAGCGATATGAGGAGTTCTGCAATCAATAAGTTTTTGGATCTGTATGGGGAGTGTTTTTTTCTAAACTTCAAAAAAGCAAAGCCAGCACCATCAGAGCGTATAAAAAAATTCCTTTATCGTGGCCACACCATGATAAAAATCAGACCGGTTCTGGCAACCAAGGCTTCATCACTAACGAAGGCTTGGTTGCCGAAACCGGTCTGATTTTTATCATGGTGTGGCCACGATAAAGGAATTTTTTATACGCTCTAATGGTGCTGGCTTTGCTTTTTTGAAGTTCTGATCAGTTTTGGGCCTGTGTATCAGCCTTATCGTGCAGGGGGTGTATTTTTGAAGTGTTTTTTTCTAACCAGTTTTTGTATATAATGGTAACACTGCCAGTATGTTTGTTTTTCCTATTGAGCCTGAGTATAGTAAATACAGGAGAGAAGATTTTATTATCTAATATATCTTCTTTTAAATATAACTAATATATCAGGGGAGTGGATATGCTAGATATGCATGAATGTCACAGAATTTGTTATATATGCTTCTAGCATTCATGTTCAGGAACAGGTGTTTAGATTCAGAGGTAGATGGGGGGGGGGTAGATCAAGAAGCATTTGTAGTTGTGTTGCCTGGGTGGTTGGGTTGAGGTTAGTGAGGCTAGATTGGGGTTAATGTCTCCACTGAGTTTCTAGGTGGAATTTTTGTGTATAAAAGTGTATTGCCATATACATTTTAGCTTACATTTTACTGTAATTATATATAGTACTTGATACATAATTACAATCTATCAGATAGTTGTACAATTTAGAGTATGACCAATGGAGAAGGGCACAGACGTAAGTAGAAAATTAAGTCTATATTTTGGTTTATAGGGAGAATTATTAAAATGCAACTGGCATCTGGATGGAAAAGAAGAACAGGTACATCCTATAAACCCAACTGAAATGACCTTAAATTTAAAATGTGAGTTCTGTTATTTATAAAACAGCTGTTTTAGCTATTCCCGAGGGATGGTTAATGTGGTTGACATTGTTTATGTTTACTGGGCGATACTTAATGAATGGTTCCTTTTTTGTTCCTAAACCGGAATTGTGTAAAGCAATGATCAGTGCAAAATTATATGGTATATAGATGAATTACTGGGGAAAGTTATGATATGTTGTACGTATTGTTGTGAATTTAGTTTGTCTTTGAATTTTTATTAAAACCTGTTAATAAAGTTCATTTAAAAAAGAAAGTGAAGTTACCAGTTGGGTGTAATGCATGCATTACTTGAAGTAAATTAGTAAAATATTATAGAAGTTAGAATTAAACCATACAGAATATAAATTACTTTCTATCAAAATAAGGATACTGCTGTGCCATGTATAAAACAATGTGTGCCTTGGAACAAAATTGGTACACCGCAGAATGGTGTACCAAACCATTTGAAATTCATAGATGTTTGTGTGTAATGTAGTAGCACACAGTATGTCATTTTATCCTATTGTGTAAGCATGGTACTCCAGGCAGGGAGTATAAATGCAAATTACTTTTTCCCTGATCTCAAGCATTTCACAAATGCCATTATAACTGTATATGGTTGAGTCTTAAGGCAGTAACTTATGTGACCAGGATCATGCAAATGCAGTTAATACAGATGGAGATGAGCTTGTGACAGCACTGATTTCCCTTTCCCTAGTGTTTTACTGCTAGGCTACCAGAGCTGAGCAGCACATAAGCACTAAATTAAGAAAAAGAAATTCATGGTAGAAAAGATTACCAGCAATGGAGTCCCCTGTGGTGTAAGTAAGCTTACTACCATAACCAGACTACTGTACACCCACACTAGTGATACAGCAATGCCAGTGGGAATACCCTCTGCATGTCAGAAATCGCAAACGTTGAAACAGGTTATGTTATAAGGAGCAAACAAAGACAATTGTTTGGGTTAAAAGCAAAAGAAAAGACACACATGTCAGTAAGAGGTGTATTTATTTTAAGTATACATAGAAAGAAAAACAGATTAGCATCCTGTTAGTGGAAAGAATTTACACCACACTGACTTTCCATTTCTCTTTATCTTAGCCACCTCCCTCCGCATGCTCTAGTTTCCCCCCCACATTCTAAAGACATGCAGTAGGTGGATTGGACACTCTAAATTGGCTCTAGGTGTGTGCGTGAGAGTGTGTGGTGCACCCTCTAAGGAGGGTTGGCCTTGGGCTAGCAACCTGACCCTGTAAAACTCTTACTTGCTACAGAAACAATGAGTGCTGAAGGGTGCTCATTGCCTGATGTGCTATATAACAAAATAATGAAAATGTTCCACTTTAGAAAGAAAAAGAAGTACCAGGCACTGGGAATACTGTTCTGTGTGATTATCCCTGTTTGTCTTTTAAGTAGTCAGTGAAATGCAAGAAATGGTAATTAAACCTGACTGACTAAAAGAAAGCAGGGTACACATGGAGACACATGTAAAGTCCATGCACTGACAAGAGCTTAGGGTCTATGATGCAATATTTTAAAGCAAACACTGCTATGTGGAATAACTAGAGGTAGACCAAAAAAATCAAGATGCTGCACCCTATTTGGGCAGACTCTGGAATTACATTTAAAAATATAAAAAAGTATGAGTCCAAAAGTGGTGTTAAAATGCAGGAAACATCAAGACATGATGAAATAAACATGTTTTTTCAGTCTGTGGGTGTGGTTCTCCTTTAAGAGGAAAACACTAAGACTGAATTTCTTTTCTTGCTCATGTTTTTCATTCAGGCCATCAGTGAATGAAAATGTGTGGAAAATGATTCTAAAATGCATCTCAAAGCATTTATAACCCCATCTCCTGGAGGTATGGCAGCTCCCAGACCCCATGCCATATTTTGAATATTGATCCTACAGTTATTGCAGTGTACCCTTGCTTTGGTCAGTTAGGGTATGTTGGAAGGATATAGGAAAAAACAAAGTTCAAGAGCAAGGCTGATGTATAACATGGCTTTAGAAATGGGTTTAGTATGCTAACTGCATTATACCTTGTAATTAACACTATATAAAACAACGTGAGTAATATCCAGTACACAAGATAAATTTTCCTAGTCATGAACCAAGCATTTGAGACTGTGGCATACAGCCTCCTTTTACATAAACCAGAGCTGCAAAACTCTGGAACAGAATCATTGAACTGGGTGGATAGTTACTTATCAAGTAGAATAGAATAAATATTAGTAAATGAAGTAATGTCAAGAAAATGAAACCTTAACTGGTGGTGTCTTGGAGAGATCAATGTTAGGTCTTATTTTATTATTTTTATTTATTAATGATATTACATCTCAATCTCCCCAACTTAAACTCATTCCCATATCAGTAACCTGCAGTGAAATCTATAAGATGACTTCAATAAGATCCATGCATGGACTGCAGCAAATAAACTGTTAATCAATGCTAACAAGTCAGATGTTATGTTTTTTGCTACAGAAACTCTCAAAAACATCCCCTCTTCACATGACAGATGCTGAAGATAACCTAATTGCCAATGCCAACATACAAAACTATCTAGGACTCCTACTAGATTCAACACTGCCTTTTAAATCCGACATAGACACAGTTGTCTAAATAGCCTTGTCACAGCTAAAGACATGTTACAAACTATCCAATCTATTAGCACCAGAAGTTAGAATAACAGTAGCATACAGGGCATTATCAGACCCCACTCTGATGGACCTCCTGCAAGTCCACAAAACAAACAGTACCAGAATTTCCTGTTCTAAAGATTTAAACCTTACCTGTGATATAAATAGGACTTGCTGGAGAGATAGGTATGTGTCCCAGAGACTACCCCGTCTATGGAACAGGCTCCCCATCCATGTGAAGCAGAGTTCTTCCCTAACCCAGTTCAAGTACAACTTGGACAATTGTATGGGAAAATGGAAATTTATCTCTGGTTTGGCCCCTATGTCTCTATTGGACACAGGCAACCTGTAAATTGTTCATGTCCCAGGCTCATGCTTACACTTATCAAGGGTATCAGAACTTGTCAGAGATTTGGGATGCATGGGTCGTGCTATCCCAAACAAAACCAAGACTCACTCCTCCAAGAAAAGGAAACCAGTCTGGTGGACACCTGCCATAAACAAGCTATACAATAGAAGGAGGAAACTAGTGCATAAAAGAGTAAAATCCTAAGAAGGGAAGACATCCCTGATCAGTACCAGCAAGAAAATATGTTCCCTCACAAAATCATCCAAGGCTAGCTTCGAAATAAAAATTACCATGGACTCCAAAGATAACCACAAGGCATTCTTTAGCTATGTCAAAAATCTAAGCGGCAATTCTCAGATCTGCTCGGAGCTAGTGCAGAATGGCACAAAATACACTGAACCAACCAATATAGCCAACATCCTGGCAGACAGGTTCAGTGCAAACTTCACCCCCCTCTCACCTTCAGAAGGGCCCATAACTATACCAGAAGAATGTAGTGCCCCTGAAATCACAGACACTCGAGTTAAAACAGCCCTCTCCAAGCCAAAAACACAGCATCAATGGGACCGGGCAGTGTCCCAGGCTGTGTCCTACATGAGCTCAAAGATGAACTAACCCCTCACTTAAACACACTGTTCAAACTCAGTCTCTCCACAGGCTACGTGCCCATAGAGTGGCACACAGTAATGGTTATTCCGTTCCACAAAGGTGGAGCCACAATGGACCCCGGGAACTATCGCCCTATAAGCCTGACTTGCTTGGTCTGCAAAGCTATGGAGCACATCATCATGGATCTCATTAACAGAGACATTGTGAACCTCCAAACACTGGGCCCTACCCAGTTTGGCTTTGTTAAGGGCAGATCATGCCTCCTAAAACAGGTGGAGTTCTTTGAGACAGTTACCAAGGCTATAGATGAGGGAAAGGTGGTCCACACAGCCTACCTAGACCTTGCAAAGGCCTTCGACACCATTCCCCACTCAAGTATTATAGACAAGCTCACCAGCCTGAACATAAACCCCTATGTCACGAGATGGGTTGCCAACTGGCCCAAGGACAGAACCCACATGGTAAGAGTTGCGGGAGCTAGGTCTGACTCTAAACTGGTTACAAGTGGCGTTCCCCAGGGCTCAGTCTTAGGACCCCTCCTGTTTGGCATATACTTCTCAGAGGTACAGGCAAACACAGGAGGACCATGACTGACCAAGTTCACAGACGACTGCAAACTAGGGGCTATAATTGACTCTCTGGCTGACACAGACATCCTCCAAAAGGGTCTCACTGAGAGTCTGAAACAGATACCTGGTGTCAAAGCCATGGCCTCAAGCTAAATGCCAAAAAGTGCATAGTCATCCTCTTTGGAAAAAACAAAGTACCCACAAACTACCACATAGGTGGTAGCCCCATAAATATGGAAGACGTAATAAGGGATCTGGGGACCCAAGTAGATAGTAACCTCTCCTTTGATAATCACATTGCCAAAGTGGTTAGAACATCCTTCTATGTGGCCCACGTAATCACAAAAAGGTTTGCATCCAGATCAAAAGAGGTCATTGGGCCCCTCTACGCATCACTCATCAGACCCATCATAGAGTACAATGCCACATTTGGGATGTACCTTACAAGACACCTGCAACAACCGGAAAGACCACAGAAGTACCTCACCAAGAGGATCACTGGCCTCAAACAGATGCCCTATGCAGCTCGACTGAAGAAACTCCAGCTGTACTCGGTTGCATACCGCCTACTCAGAGGTGACCTCTGCCTGACATGCAAGGCCATGTCCAACCCAGAACTGATGGACATGCTCCACCTAAAGAAAACCATATCCCCTTGAGCCACATGCTCCAGAGATCTAAACCTCACCACAACAATAAATAGGACGTGCTGGAGGGATAGATTCCTGTCCCAGAGACTTCCCATGCTCTGTAACAAGGTTCCAATCTACATTAAGCAGAACTCCTCACTAACCCTCTTCAAGAGAAACCTTGACGAGTGGATGGGAAACAGAACGTTTACCCCAGGGATCACTTCAATGGCTCTGCTGGACAGTGGCACAGGGAACTAATCTAAGGGGGTGGCGAAAGCCAACACATTCTGGCTAGGCTTATAAATGCCTTCGAGCAGATAGCCTAGTACCTACCTATGAACCTATGAACCTATGGCTAGGCTTAAAAAGGTCCTTGTGGTCATTAGCCTAGTAAACACTTATGAACCTATAAAAACTATCTAATCCCAAAACTTGAATATGTCTACCAAGAATAGCACTCCACTCAAGTTGAAATACACAAATACTGCAGGTAGCAACAAACAAAACTGACTGGTTTGCATGCTTGCCACACTCTAGGAGTCATTAGTATAAACTTTCACAGAAATAGCACTGCCTAAACCATAACAGAAACAGCTCTGTTACTACTGAACTCGTTTTTTTGTTCAAAATAATAAAATTAGCATTACTGCCTATGACTTAAGAAATGCTTTGTCATAAAGATACCAGGTAATTTTCGAAGTAACTCCGATAATATCTAATGAGAACACCAAATACATTCACAGGTAAGTATTAAGCTAGCTGCCTTTGTGGATAATTTTCAAGTCTAGCCAATGTCCCT